>NW_007728505.1:201708-229234 GCF_000696425.1 Galeopterus variegatus
CCCCCCCCCCCCCCATCCCTGGTTAAGCAGGGGAGAGAGGGAAGTGGCAAGAGAAAACAGGAACATGGGTTGGAAGAATCCAAGCTTGATGATGACTTGCCTGCTAGAGGTAGGAGAACTTCAGCTGCCATCTGGGATTTCTGGGGATAGGCCTGGGCAAACCCAGGATGGCTCTGAGAACACGTTCCCCGGTCGCTGGGCGAGGTGGCGGCTTTAGTTTTCAGACAGTTAATCCCTCTCTGGGCCTTCCTGGCCTCAATGTGTCTGCTGCTGCCCTCTGCTGGGCAAAGGCATGGCTTGGGTTCTCCCCAAAGAGATTGACTCCAGAGTTGGCCAACTGAGCCCTGTGGCATGAAGACTATGACCACACACTCACACACACGCACCAACACATACACACAAACACACACGCACACACGTTGCACCTGGTATTGTGTTTTGACCTGAACAAACTGTTCCCTCTTGCAACCATAAATTGCCACGCTAACCACTGGCTTATAGGTCTCTTGCACAAGACAGGCAGCTGATCATATTACATAGAGAAAGGTGGGCCAGTTTGGGGAGGGGTGGCGGAGGTGGGAGATATATAGGTAGGTCTGGGTACAGAGTAATATCCAGGATCCTGGGTGCAGCTTCTAGAGGCAAGGTCGAGAGGAAAAGAGCGTGTTGGAGGGGCCCTGGCAGCCTCTGCCTCCCCCACCGCAGCCCTTCTGGAAGCACTCAGCTTCTCGAGTCATCTCTCCCCCATGTTTCTCCCGCCTTGACAGCGAGATCAGAACATTGCTGGTGCTGCTAAGTACATTTGTCAGTGGTGGAAGGGCTTCTAAACTAATAATCGCTGTATTAAAGTCGTGTTTGGTCCTCAAGCTGGAGAAACGTAGAGAGATTTTAAATGTTAAGAAAAAAGGAGGAAAAAAATCCCCTCTCAAAGGATAAAATCAACTTAGAAATAAGTTTCTGTGACTGAGGAATATGAAGCATTGCTCTGTGATTCTGGAAATCAAGCCTTCCCCAGGAAAGAGATGCTGTCCAAAGCCACATAATTCAGCCACGGCTGGGAAGGTGATGTGTGAAGTACCCCACGTTCAGTATTGATCTCACCGAGCTGGGGAGCAACACAGACGCAGGGGACACCATCCTACGGCCCTTGAGTCATTTTTAAAACTCCATCTCCTCCCACCCCCACCCTTGAGAAAATAAGCGTGTGCCTTCCCAGGCTGGACGGCCCCTGATGATGCACAACCCTCAGCCACAGAAGAAACTCCAAAACTTTCCTGCCCATTACAACCTAAGCGGTTTTGAATGGTTTTCAGGTCCTCTCATCTCTAATAGATTAAAAAACGCTCCCTGGGGCATTGCAAAGACATTGAATGGTGCTTGCACCAAACCTCTGGCTCCGAGAGGCCTGCAAAATGTACATCAGTGCTTCAGAGACGAGAGGGCAAGCCATAAACCACGCTGCTTTTGAACTGTGCCGCCCGCCACATTTTATACTGCAGTCTTCTATTGCTACAAGCTGTTCCTTAATTATCTTTTCCCCAGAACACCCTCCCCCCAGCACCTAAGATTTATCAGGATGTGGTCCTGAAGACTTCCACACCTCGGTGATCCCAGGGGACCCCCTCCCCTTTAGGCTGAGCTGGGGCCCAGGCAAGCATCTCCACTGGCGAGGCTGGGCTCCCTCTCCAGCCTGGTGCTGCAGCGTCGTGTGGCCCCAGCATCCCAGCTTCTCCCCTCCAGCCACCATTTCCGGCCTTGTCCTTGCCCTCCCCTACTGGTCCTCATACACACACTCCCCAAGGCAGGCTCTCCCCAAGCTTCCCAAGGCTGAGCCGACATCTCCACACACTCTGAACCCCTTCCCAGAACCCTCAAACCATCCCCCATTTCAGCAAAGAGCAGCATCTCTTCTACTAACCTTTACAACTAGGACTCATTTTTCAACATAATTTTCTTCCCTACCAGTCCCCATGCGCTACTCATTATACTTTGAGTATCTGTTGATTGAGAAAATAGATGATGAGAAAAACTACTAGGAATTCAATAATGCCTTTAAGTGAATTTCTATTTTGGTAATCACCAAATGTTTACATACATTTGAGAAATTATCGTGCTCCTTGGGTATTACTTTTCTAGTCTGCAGATAACGCTGTGGAGGTATGGATTGGGCAAGGTCTTGACCAGCCCACAGCTGGGAGCCCCTCACCCGCAGCCCCGTGAATCCGCGCTGATGAGACTTCAGTAAACACTGGCCTGGCAGGCGCTGCTCCTGGGTGTGAGCCACTGCTGCCCAGCCAGACACAGCTCCTGAAAGGCCCCATCTCTGACGTTGATCACTGAGGCATATGATGCATGGAGAGGGCCTCAGGACCCTGGCCCCAAGAGCCTGACTTAGGTCTCAGGACTCCCAGGACAGCCAGAGTGGCTTGGCAGCCACTCCCCCTACAAGGGGGACTGCACCGTGCACTGAATGGAATGAGACAGACGCGCCATTGCTGAATCCTGCGAATCATGGCTGAATCTGGCAGTCGGTAGCTCTGGACCCTGGGAAAGCTCTTCGACTTTCCTGACCCTCAGTTTCACCATCTGAAAATTATTATCTTGAGAAGCAGGAGTGTGAGGGCAAAGCCAGTGATCCAGTGCTTAATAGGAGTGGCTATTACACAGGACACATCTGTGCTCTGAGCATCTGGGTATGACTCAAGTGAAGTCACCTTCAACGTGAGAGCCCCACACCGGGGGTCCATCTCGGAGCTGGTGAACTAGTCAGGACGGACTAGGTCGTGCTGCATAACAAACCACTCAGAAATCTTACTGGCTTAATAGAGATTTATTTCTCTGTTACGCTTTATATCCAATACATACGGTCACTCGGACCCAGGCTGGCAGAGGCTCTATCTCGACATGTGCTTCCAAAGTCACTATGAGAAAGGGAATGTGGGGGACTGCTCTTAAAGCTTCTACCCAAAAGTGACACATGCCATTCCCAGCTATGTTACACTGGCCACAGAAATCACATGGCCTCACTTGCCTTGAAAGCTGCAAGCGGACCACATTCTGACAGGGAAACCAGAACATCCATGAACAGCCCTGACAATGCTCACCATCAACCAGTTTGTTTCCGGATAGAGGAAGCCAACAGGATTTGATAAGATATAATCCATGGTTAATTTTTCCCAGTTTGAACCCTGAGAAGTTTGATTTGTGGTTATGTCTGCCATCTTCCCTAAAATGGGAGTGGCGAGTTCTAAAAGAGGCGTATCTTCTATAGTTTTTAATGAACTCAAAATTTGGCACGTGGGTAGAGGTTATACACACAAAGGTTCTCTGGAAATAAAATGTGCCCACAGATAGTGACAAGTTATGATGCCCTCATCCGCCTCAGCGTGATGGGTGGCATCTGTTGTTGTGCCTGTCAACAGTGAGGTCTTAGGGTCTTAGAATCACTGATATTGTCATCTGTCCTTACTCTGGAAGCTAATATAACTGAGGCCTGCTGTCGGTGACCCTCCTTTCAGTCCAGAGAACATCTAGCAGCCCAGCAGCAAGCTGGCTGTCACTCAGGCTCCACGGGGCTGTGTAGCAGGGTTCGTCCTGACACAGATAGGCCGGGCCTCATTTAACAACCAGCTCTGTGGCGCACCCCATCAACAGAAATTAGCCTTTGAGTCTCTTGGAGTGAGGTCCAGGGTTGTTTCATTCAGGACATGACCCAGTGACAGTGCAGGAAGACCCAGGGACCTGGGCCTCCACTTCCTGGAAGGGGAGGGGGCCTTTAAACTGGGCCCTCTGGCTACGGTAGCTCACCCCTGCCCCCTTTATCCTTGCTCCCTCTTAAGCCTCCCCAAGGAGCCCTGGGGAAGCTTGCTGGGCCAGGGGTCTGGGCTGTAGGGCCGTGGGAAGAGGCATGGGCTGGAGAGAAGGACATTTGTCTCCCCCTTCAAAGCATTAAGGGAGCAGGTATTCTGCAGGTGTGTCACAATGGGGGTGGGAGGCCCTGCTTCGAGCAGCCACCTCACCTGCCTTTCCCGCGCCCAAGCTGACTCACAGGAACCCACGCAGTGACAAGCCCCAAGTGGCAGGGATGCTTGGAAAGAGGACTCCACAAAGGAGCCCTGTGCGTTTTGTTGTCTGAGCATCATGACCAGACTGTGGCAGTAGGTGGTAAAGCCAGACCCAGTGCAGTCACCCGGTTCATCCCAGAGGCCTCAGAATGGTGGGAGTGCCTGGAAGAGACTCTGGGCTCACAACTCCTTGCCCAGTGCTCCTAGGCAACAGCACAGAACCCAGGGGCAATGATCAAAGGTCAAGGCCCATGCCGACGAAAGAAGTGCCGGCATGTGGCAAAAGGAAGGTCTGGGCTGAGAGAGGTCCTGTCAGCTTGAATTATTTATTTGGGACTTGCACAGCAGGACTGGGAAGAACAGAAGCTTTCCCAAGCTCAACCCCACAGAGCTGGAGGCTGCACACAGAGGCAGGAACTGACAGAAAAGCTCAAGCTTCGTTGGGAATCTGAGGTCAGGATCAGTGCCAAGGGCAACCCACAGCCTGCCTCCCCGAGCTGTGGCAAAGCCCACCCTGCCCAGCTCAGGCTGGTGCTCCAGGGCTGAAGCCGTTGCTCCTCCCTCCTCCCTCTGCCCCTCCCCATCAACTTGTGCCAGAACTGCAGATCATATAGTTCAGGAGCGGAAGGATGCTCAGAGGCCACCTAATCTATACCCTAAGATGACCTCAAGAGAAAGGGCCTCAGTTTTCCCAGCTATGAGGTCCAGCTTTTTTTAAAAGCACAGACTGGCTTCCCAGCAGACACCCAGTCACTGTCAACCTGCCGCAATCCAGGGCAGGAGAGTGGGCATTGCTGCGCAGTGGCTGTGCTGAGGCCTAAGGGTCTTCCTAGCTCACTCTGCTCTCTGAGAAGTTTCAGCCAGGGCTCCTGAGAACACCTGACAATGGAGGTGAAGAGAGAATCAAAAGGCTGCAGCAGGAGCCAATTCAGTGCTGGGAATGACAGTGCCTCTCAGGTCTGGCTGAAAGATCCCCGTAGAAGGTCAACACCAAGCCCCAGCTCTAGGTGGGCCTCCTGCCTCAGCCCTCATGATGGTTTCTGCTGAGGTGGGGGCATAATGCTCCCACCTCCAGCCCACCCACCGCTAGGATATGCACTTAATGTCATCAAGCAGGGTGGGAGGGCCAGCCAGGGGGGTGGTCCAGGCATGGGCTGTCCCAGCATTGCCAGTGACTAGCAGGTGACTTTGGCCAAATCCTAGCCTCCTGGGGCTCAATTTTCTGACTTTTAAAGTAGATAACAACCCTCAGTCTCCCCACATATGGTGAGTGAGTGCACTCTGGGGCTAATGTGGCTTGTTCAAATCCCTGCTCTCCCCATACTACCTGGGTGCACGTAGGGAAGCTGCATAACCTCTCTGTGCCTCAGTTTTCTCATCTGTAAAATGGGCTGGTAACACTAATTACCTCGTAGGGTAGTTGTGAAGCTTAAATGGGTTAATCTGTATGAAGCACTTGGAACAGTGCCCAGCATACAGCAAGTGCTATATGTGTTTCCATTTATTTCCTCCCCATGCCACCACTTTGAGGTGACATCCATGTCCTTAGAGCTCCTTGGGAGACAGGAGTGTGGGGAAAGAAGAGGGGAGGTGGACTTCCCAGTGCAGCAGCATGAGGACCCACATGGGACATGCTGGGATGTGTCGGCAGAGCTGGGCTGTTGTCCAGCAATGCCAGGCATGGTCAGTGCAGCCGAGCCCTGGGGAGACAAGCATGAAGGACGGGAGCCTGGGCTCTTTCCATAGGGGCAGTAGATGCATTTACAGACTAGCTGTCCACCTGGTTACCAGAAGCACTTCTGCCTGGGACAGGTCAGCTGGCAAAGACCAACACACAGGTGAGCACAGCGAGAGGAGATGTGTCTACCTGCCTTGGTTTTTCTCATCTCTGCCTTCTTGCCTTCTCCAGATTTGCAAGTAGAACTGGGTTTGCCAAGCAACTATGATATCTTGTCTCATCACCAAAGGGTTATCAAACTGAAGATATCAACTCATCTGTGGGCCGATTTCCATCCACGTCTAGATGCCTCCCACCAAGTTCTTTTCTCAGCTCATGGAACAGGCTCCCAAGCAGGGATCACCCCTGCGCTGCCTTAAAGCAGAGCTCACCACCACAGCCCCTCACCACCAGGCCTCAGTCCTCCGCATCCCAGCAACCCCAGTCTCCCTATCACTCAAGCCATGCAGCCAGCCCCCCAGAAGACTCACTCTCATCCTGTAGCCAGCTCTGCAGAAGCCTCACTGCATCCTGCAGCTGGCCCCTGGAAGCCTCACTCTGCCTCCTGCAAAGTAGATGCACACACGCCAGGCAGAACCCATACTCCTTCCCTTTCCTAAAGGGGCACTTTCTGGCTGCAGGGCAGTAGCTGATGCAGGAGAGGTCCTGTGCTGGGACTGAACAAGCCAGGCCAAGGCTTTCCATGCCAGTGTGCTGGAGGCCCAGGAGGCTGGCAGGAGCCTCTCTGAGCCAGGGGCCTGAACAAACTGATGGGCACCACTGGGCATGGAGCCAGCCGGCCGTGCCCGTGGCCTGGACTGAAGGTCAATTAGAAGGTTAATCATGCCCTTTGCTGCCCAGCCTGGTCTCATCCATGGCCAGGAGTCCAGCAGAGGGAAAGGATATTAATAACTCAGTGGTGATGGGCACTGCTGTGGGAACATTCTCAGAAAGGACGAATAGGGCAAGAAGAACCTCCCCTCGCAGTGTCTCCTCGGCACTCTCCTGAGACAAAGTCAGGATGTCTGCAGGGACTGCACTTCCAGCCCAGAGTTCCATTGTTTGCCTGAGACCCAGCAAGCTGGCCCTCAGGGAGGGAAAAAAGAGCAGCACAGGAGCACAGGACCAGGCCCCAGAGAGGAGGAGGCCCCAGTGTCACCTCCCGTGCTGCTCCGGTGCTGCTCCGGCCAGCCGTGGCCCTGTGCGAGGCGTTTCAGGCCTCTCTTCCCTCATGTGCACAGTGGTGATGATCAAGCCTACCTTTCCGGCAAACCAGAGCTGCTGGGGAAATATGACACTGTGGCCATAATGCTAGAAATAATAATGATAAATCATATTTATTGAGCACGTTGCTCTGAGCACTGGGCTAACCTTTCCACAGGTCTTATCTCAATTCTGTCCCTAACTTCTTGAGGTAGATATCATTATTTCATTCTACAGATGGGGAAACTGAGGCCCAGAGAGACTTAGTAACTTGTCTAAGGTCACACAGCAATTATGTAGTGGAGCCGTGATGCAAATCAATGGTGCAAAGTTATGCTGTACAAAAATAAAGCATTCCTGTACCCCCAATCTCTCACAAGACAGTGAGTGTCCCAACAGCAGGGGCTCCGCTCGCTTTTTTTTTTTTTTTTTCTTCCTTTTTGTCTTTTTTCGTGTCCGGCAATGGATCGCAACCCTCAGTGTCGCGCCCGTACCGGACCGGGACCGGCAATGGGATCGCAACCCTCGGTGTTGCTCCCGCACCTCGCTCAGCCAGTGAGCGGGAACCGGTCTGGATGTGGGATCCGAACCCTCGGGCGGGAGCGCCGCCGCGCTCTCAAGCGGCACACTGTAGCAGTGCGCCACCGGGCCAGCCCTCCACTCGCTTTTTGATGGGCTGGGATCAATGTTCCCAAAAGAAGGCAGACAGGCAGGCAACATGACAAGAGAAGTTAAGACACTGTCTCTGCACTCTGGAAGCTTACAGTTGTGTGGGTTGTTTGATTTTTTTTTTAATGTTTTAATGTTTCATGTTTAAATTTGAAAGGTACAAAAGGATATTTAAAGTGTCCCTCTCACCCCTGCTCCATGGAGGCAGCCACTGTATTAGGATACATATAACCATGGTTTCTAGTAACTGATTATTCCAGAAGTAGTGGATGCACATTTACAGTCTTGTTTTAGCTACCAGTGAGGAACCTGTTCTGGGTCATGGCTGGACTCCGTGCAGCCCGTTCCAAGCACCACCTCTCCCAGCACCCCACTCCCTCATATAACTCCCACCTTCCTCCTCTGCTTCCAGAGAGCCCACAGACAGGAAGACAACTGGGCCATGACAGCAACAAAGGCCAAGAAAGAGAAAGCTGAGGACTGCTGACCACCCAGCGTTCTGTCCAGGAGCTGCTTCTGCTACCTTACACCTTCCTCTCACAGATTTAGCAGGTGACCCACTCCCCGTGCGGCACCATGGTGGTGCAGGACAGTGTGGATACCGGCGATGCCAGGGTGGGTGTGCGGCTGGAGCCCTTCCTGCACCAGGTCGGGGGGCACCTGAGCGTGATGAAGTATGACGAGCACACCGTGTGCAAGCCCCTCGTCTCCCGGGAGCAGAGGTTCTACGAGTCCCTGCCACTGGCCATGAAGCAGTTCACCCCACAGTACAAAGGTGAGTGTCTGTCTGGCAGCCAGGCCAGCGCATCTGCATGCACCCACCACTTCCTCGTGTGCTATGGGTGGGTCTAAGGGTTGCCATGGAGATGGGCCCCCTCTCCCAGCCAGGCTGGCCCTCTCTGTCCGCATTTCTCTGAACTCTTCAAGTCCCCATGTCTGCAGAATAATGCCATTTGGCTTCCCTACAAATTAGCTCAAGCCATCAGGCTTTAAGAAAGTAAGAATGGAATAAAACAATATCCCAGTCCCACCCAGCCCTGAGGGGGCATGCTGGTCTCTGCCTTGTGGGTGTCATGGGTGGTTGTGTGACTCTGGCTATAGACACAGGACAGGTTAAGGTCCCCCTAACCTCCCTCCGCACACCCAGGCAGGTGGCAGGAGCCTCAGGCCTGGGACAGGGCATGGAGAAGCTGGGACATGGCTTGTTTAGGAAATCAGAATTCCCGCCCTCATCCAGGAACGGGCAAAGGCAGGGGAACCATCCAGGTGTGGCTGGGGAAACTTCTGCATGGATGGCATGTGTTCTGGATCTGAGCACAAGGTGGGCTCTGGGGAGAGACAGCCAGTGGGGAGGGCTCTCTAGGCAGGCTGACTTGTCCACACCCAGCCCTTGGTGAATGAGGCTCGGGGCACAACTGTGCAAGGAGGCTGCCCCAGCAATAGGATGAGTGCTCAGAGAAAAGACCTCCTTTAAAGGATTTTAGATTTTATGTCTGCAAGCTGCTGCCCTCATTGTTGAAGTGTCTGTGGTGAAGGTGATAACATCCAAAGAAGTCAGACAAAAACCCACTTGCATTTCAATGATCAAGACAACTGGGAAGGGGAGGCCGGCCCGTGGCTCACTCGGGAGAGTGTGGTGCTGATAACACCAAGCCACGGGTTCGGATCCCATATAGGGATGGCCGGTTTGCTCCCTGGGTGAGCGTGGTGCTGACAACACCAAGTCAAGGGTTAAGATCCCCTTACTGGTCATCTTTAAAAAAAAAAAAAAAGACAACTGGGAAGGGGAGGCCGGCCCGTGGCTCACTCGGGAGAGGGTGGTGCTGATAACACCAAGCCACGGGTTCGGATCCCATATAGGGATGGCCGGTTTGCTCCCTGGGTGAGCGTGGTGCTGACAACACCAAGTCAAGGGTTAAGATCCCCTTACTGGTCATCTTTAAAAAAAAAAAAAAAGACAACTGGGAAGGGGAGGCCGGCCCGTGGCTCACTCGGGAGAGGGTGGTGCTGATAACACCAAGCCACGGGTTCGGATCCCATATAGGGATGGCCGGTTTGCTCCCTGGGTGAGCGTGGTGCTGACAACACCAAGTCAAGGGTTAATATCCCCTTACCGGTCATCTTTAAAAAAAAAAAAAAAAGACAACTGGGAAGGAAGGGGCCTATCTACACTAGTGTATCTCAAAGTGTGATCTGGAGTCTACCAACTTTGCCAGAATCAGGTGTACACGTGTGCACGTGTGTGTGTGTCTGTACGAAGACTCCCAGGCCCCACTGCAAACTTGTCAATCAGAATCCCTGGGATCAGGGCCCAGGAATCAGCATTGAGCATGGTGCAGATTGAGAACCACTGGCAGGGAGTGAGCAGGGCTTGAACCCCTGTGTTGTCTCCAAGCACTGCTTCACACCTGCCTGCAGGACCTCCTGAGAGTCCGAGACAACACCAACCAGAGTCCCATGCTGAGAGTCATGCAGGGTGCGGGCTTTCGTCTTCCAGGGCCGCAAGCCAGTGTTGCTTGGCTGGTTGTGGGTCACTGCCCATCTTATCAGATCACCCACTGGAATTAATGTCTGTCCATTCACAATTGAGCTCAACCCAGCAAAGAGGTGGCAGCACCTTGCATGGGACAGCCTCCTGCCAGCAGAATTTCACGCTTGCTCAACACAGCTCTGGAGTTGGGATGGACTGTCAGGGCAGTTGCGGGCAAAGCAGGAGGGGGAAGAGGCTGGTCTGGTCTTCAGGAGACCTATCCGGGCCCCCTCCCCTACTCCCTGTCTGCACATGGTCAGGCCTCCGGTGGGGGTAGGAGGCACCACTTTCAGGTGCTCTTGGGTACTGGTCTACTGTCTGGACCTCTACTCTGCCCTGCTTCCCCTTTCAGGGTGGGCCCATCCTGGTGTCACCTCCCCTTGGGGCTCTGCTAACTCAATACATTTTTTTTTTTCCCTTTTTGTCTTTTTTACTGACTGGTAACGGGATCGCAACCCTCAGTGTTGCACCCATACCAGGGACCGGCAACAGGATTGCAACCCTCAGTGTTGCGTCCGCACCGCACTCAGCCAGTGAGCGGGAACCGGTCTCCATATGGGATCCGAACCCTCGGCGGGAGCGCCGCCACACTCCCAAGCGGCGCACTCTCCAGTGCACCACTGGGCCTGCCCTAACTCAATACATTAATTCAAGCCAACATGTCATAACTAAATGTATCAATGGCCACGGGATGCTTCAGCCTCTGCCTTCTGGTCTTCACACAGGAGATGGTGTTTCTATACAAGTTCTGACAGGACCTGGGTCAGGGAACCTCATGACACTGCTGGGATGGGACCACATAACTGACCACCTACCCTGCCTGTGGGTGAGGGGCAGGCCGAGCCTGTGGGCTGGGGTGACACCCAAGCATGAGGTTTGGATGAAGCAGAAATGCTGATTCACTCACTGACCAGAACACAACTCACGCAGGGCCACTGTCCAAGTACCAACTAAAATACTACACACATTTAAGGAGACATGAGAAAAGGCCTAGAACCAGGACTCTCACCTTCTCAAACACCTGGGGTGCTGGAGGAGGACAGGTGGCTAAGGTCAGGTTGTAGATGGGAAGGGGCTCTCAGGCTGTGCAGGCTGCTGCTTTGCCCGATAAGAAAAGTAGTATCAGCTAACCCTTGGTGTCTACTCTGATCTCCATGTCCTAATTCACATAATCCTCGCAACCCTCTGAGGTAGGTTCCTTTATTATCTCCCTGTCATAGATGAGAAAACTGAGGCACAGAGAGGTTACCTGGCTTGCCTGAGGCCACACAGCCAGTGAGAGGCAGAGCCAGGATTCGAAGCCCCGAAGTCTGGCTCCCAAGTGCGGGCTCTTGGCCACACAGGCCCACTCCTCCCAGCTACACTGTTACTGAAGGAGGGACTTGGGGTGTCAGTGCTCGGGGGTCAGAGCCCAAGGAGGGAGGGGGCAAGACTTACCTAGGGTCACTCAGCTAGTGACCTCAGGTCAGGGGGACTTGAATGCCCACAAGGCTGCCACAAGGGTCTCCCTTTTTCTCTCTCATAGAAACAGCCCCCCAGAGAGGGGCCATTTTTAAAGTGGCCACCGCAAGCCGCAGAGCACACCTCTCCCTTCTGGCTGCCCTGTACCACAATGGCAGCAGGGACATCATTCCAAAGGGCAGCCTCCTTGTGCTAGAAGCTGGCCCTGGACCTACCAGGCTCCCCGGGCCGGACAGCATCCAGGGGCCACATCCCTCTGCCTCCCAGTCTGCCTGTCAGCTTTGGGCAAATGAGGACATGCTCAATTGGTTAATGGTTGAGCCAGATTTCATGTTACAGACAGTGGCGAGTAAATGCTCTCATAAGCTTAAAAATAAATACATGACAGAATATTCACTGAGGCTCAGGAAGTGGCTCGGCCAAACTGAAATTACTGAGATGCTCTGGGCATGCCAGCCGTGGTAGTAAGCACTCCTGTGGCCTGGCTGTCATGCTCTCAGGCCAAGTGCATGGGGGGGCTGGTTAGCAGGCAGATGGGCCCTGGCAGGGGCTCCTGGTCAGCAGAGCCCTGGGAACCTGTGGGCCTGTGCAGCCTAACCCCCACAGACGCACAGGACAAGCTGGAGGCCAGGCTGGAACTGACGTGGCTCTTGATTAAAAGAACAAGTCAGGGGCCGGCCCGGTGGCGCACTGGATAGTGCGCCGCTTGGGAAGCGCAGTGGCGCTCCCGTCCGAGGGTTCGGATCCCACATACAGACCGGCTCCCGCTCACTGGCTGAGCGAGGCGCAGGAGCAGCGCCGAGGCTTGCGATTCCGTTGCCGGTCCCCAGTCCGGTACGGGGGCAACACTGAGGGTTGCGATCCGTTGCCGGACACGGAAAAAAGACAAAAAAAAAAAAAAAAAGAACAAGTCAGTGTGGACTGGACATGTTGCTGACATGCTGCTCTGCCAAGTACAGGCAACTTGAGACTGTTCACAAGGGAGCTATCTGCTGTGGGTGAGCTCCAGGGGTCCCTGGCTTCAGAGGAAAGAGCTGAGCTGAGCCACAGAGGGGTGTGTGAGAGAGAGAGAGAGAAACAGGGAGAGACAGACAAGAGACAGATAGACACCACCATCAGAGGCACACGGAAAGATGGAGAGAGAGGCAGGGACTCAGAGTCTGACTGTGTAGCTCTGACAATATGAGAAATGGAAATGACTTTGGGATTTTATTGTTTTTGGGTTATTTGCACCTCTGCTCTCCTCCATTTACTCAGACACTCAGAACTGATGAGATCAGACAAAGCTGGAGCCTGGAGAAGTGGGAGAAGGTCACATTTCCTGTCCCTCTAGGGAGGCCTTCTGGGCCCAGAGCTCCCCAAGACAGATTTCTGGCAGGCCTGTCACCATAGCCCCACAACTAGAAAAGGCTAGGAGGCCTTCGGATGTAGCTTGAACTTTACAAGACCCAGAAGGGTCCTGCCATTGGCCGGCACACCTTCCCAGGCTCCCCAAGGGTAAGTGCAGAGCCCAGGCAGCTCTGCCCACTTCTCACACATGGAGAGCTAGGCTCTGGGGCCTAGTGCTGGTTTCCAGAAGGTCAGTTCCCTCCTAGAACAAGCACAGCAACCCTCCTTCCCACAGGACCCTGGGCTGGAAATGCAAACACCATGTCCTTGCGCTTCTTGGTACTCCGGCCCCCTGAGCTGATGACCCTCTCCTGAGGTGGTGGAGTCACGGCTTCTTTATTCTCCCCCACAAAATAGAATGACCAGGACAAATGTGGTGGGGGCACAGCAGGAGTGTTCCTCACGCACACAGGGGGTAAAACATAGCATGACAACACCAAACCCTCCCAATAGAGTTCTTGGCTCTGTGCAACAGCCTCTCTTCCATAGTCTCAGCTGGTGTGGCCCTCTTGGAGCTCCAGCCCATACCAACTGTGCAACCTGGGGCAGGTTATCAATGTCTCTGAGCCTCAGTGTCCATCATCAATGGCCCTATAGGCCTGCTGTAAATCAGAGGTAACAAATGAAAAGC
Source organism: Galeopterus variegatus (assembly GCF_000696425.1). NCBI lineage: Eukaryota > Metazoa > Chordata > Mammalia > Dermoptera > Cynocephalidae > Galeopterus > Galeopterus variegatus. The sequence goes on from NW_007728505.1 coordinate 215,373, forward strand.
AGCACAGTGCCATGCACAGCAGGCAAGAAAGACAGGGCGGTTATGGTTACTTTGTAATTATGTCCCCCACCTGTGTCAGCCCCTTGCCCTCATGAGCAGAACAGTGATGGTGAGATTGGCCTAGGGATAAATGCTGGTGTCTGGTCAACTGCAGAACATCAGGCTCAGTACAGTATTATCATTACTATCATGATTACTTCACAGGACACAGGAGCCCAGACTGGCACAGTTTTTTTAGGAGCTGGAGAGGACTGAATATGACTCTCCAGCTGCAAAATGAGAGCACAGGGAATCTGAGATGATGGGACTGGCCCAAGGAGACTGCTGAACTAGGTACAGATGGCCCTGGAGAGTGGTTGCTGAAGTACAGAGCAGCCCTGAAAATTCGTGTCTGCACCGGCAGCCCAAGAGGGCCAGGCAGGACACAGCAGGAAATCAGCTGCCCTTACTGCTTGCTCAGCAGAAACTGCCACTTACTCCCAGAAGGTGACCAACTGGCTGGGGGAGGAAAAAAATGCCTCAGAGGACATACAAACATGCAGCCCACCCTCTTAGTCAGGGTCCTAGCAGAAAACAAATGGTACATTCAAACGGTTTTAAATAAAGATCATTATAAAAAGGGACTATTTGCAGAAGTGCATGCAGGATTCAGGGAACAAAAAGGGGTGGGGAGGCACCCAGCGGCTAGCCACACTGGAAAGCTGTAACCAGCCCAGGCCTGAAGGCCACAGTGAGGGAACGGTGCCACCAAGCCAGCAAGAGTGGGGGCCATGGAGACGCACAGCAGGGCACAAATACGAAGCCAGGAGGGAGCAGCAGAATAAATACCCAACCCGCCCTCCTCCACCCACCCACCACTGGCCAAACTCACGGGGAAAATGGAGGGCACTCCCTAGGGTCAGCCCATCAAGCACAAAGCAGGACAAAGAGGGGTAGATAGTGGAGGCGGGGAGCCATGGGGTACCCCCTGGAGGCCAAGCACCAAGGAGGGAGGCCTGGGCTTTGCCAACAGAACGGGGAACCTAAAGGGCGACCACAGAGCCATCGACGTGCCTGCCACAGCTAACTACCCGGCCTGGCCAATATCTTGGGGGAGAAAACCAATGAGCACGATTGTTAAGTGGGTTTCCAGGTACTCTTCATTTTCACAGCCAGCAGTTTTGGTGCCTTGATTGCAAACATGGATGGTAGGGAGGTACCATAAGTTGGGGAAATCTCACAAGTCTCTTATTTCATCAAAGAACCATGTTCCACCAATAGTCTTCATGTGCCAATGCATCTAACCACAGGAAATGGTGAGCCTCGGAGTGAAAGGCAGGGAGATGGGGAGGGTAGATGAAGGGGTGACAGAGAGGCTTGAGCCCCAGGAGGCTTCTTGGAAGAAGCTGGCCAGATAAAGACAAACAGAGGAGAAAGGAGGGTGAGGAGGCAAAGGAGAAGGGGCAGGAACGGGATGGGCCCCGACTACCCTGAGCTCACTCTGAGGTGGGGAGGCCCTGTGCAAAGGATCAGCTCTGACCCCCACCTCCACCCCAGGCTAGGCACAGATGGGTTGGCTGTGGCATGACTGGGAAGGTGTGAGTGGTCAGAACGCGAGAACAAAATGTACAGGGCTGGCTTTGTTTGACGCATGGAGGGGCAGAGAAGTGGACAAGCAGAGGATGTGCCAAGATCAGCTGAAAGCTATTTCTGCAGCCTCCACTGCTCTGGGCTCACTCTGGAACAGGATCGGGTTCAGGCTAAACCAGGCCAGTCCCCACAGCTCTTCCTTGGGAGAAGCCTTGGGGAAGAGGGGCAGTTGACCAGTGCCATTAAACTACAATTCTAAACGCTGTCACCCACTGCAGCACATCCACTTAGAGGTGCATTCCATCTGGTTTCTCTTCCCCTTCCTCTCCTCGTGTGTTCTGCAGGCACCATCACAGTGCACCTCTGGAAAGACAGCATGGGCCAACTCAGCCTGGTCGCCAGCCCACTGAAGGAGAGGCAGGAGCCCTTCAAGATCTCCACGGAGTCAACAGCAGTGGCAATTTGGCAGACGCTCCAGCAGACCCCCAGTGGCAATGGCGGCACCCACCCACTCAACCATCAGCAGCATGCCCAGCTGGCACACTCACTCAAGGAGAGGTGAGAGCCACTGCACAGGATGACAGACACTTGGGCAGCTGACCCTCGCAGGGACCAGCACCACTCCTACCAGTGCTCAAGCCCAGCCGCTCCCCATTAGGGCTGGCACCAAAAGAATGAGAAATTCAGATGAAGGTTCTGTCTAGAATAACCAAAGTGACCAAAGAAAGGAATGGATTTTCTTTTATGCCATTTCTAGAGGGAGGATTATGATGTATTTCATTTCAAAAGTTGATGCATAGGCAGAGTTCCACACAGAGTAGTATTCGATACATATTTGCTTAATTAAATACCTATTTCACTGAGACCATGAAGTGTCTCTGGAGGGGGAAACGTGCAGAACAGAAACCCTAGAATAGTTTATATAAAGGCAAAGTGTGGTCAATTGCTTTCAGAAATCATCACTTTCCTTAGCAGTCAGGACGGGACAAGGAGAGAAGTTGGCATGCACTCAGAGGGTCCCTGGAAAGGACACTCAGGCACCTGAGGCCTTGGAGAGGACTCCAAAGCCTCTGAGAATATTAGCTGACCTTTCCCAGATGAAAAGGATCCCTGGGGATTTTTAAAACATTTATGGGAAACAAAAGGGAGCTAATACAATGAAAATACTTCCCTTCCCTAAGGAGCACTAGGGCTCGGTGTCAGGAAGCGTGCACATTATCTCCATTTCACAGATGGGGATGCCAAGATGCTGCAAAGGCAGGCCAAGGCTCTAGACTCCCACAGCCCTAACCCTCACCCCATGCCCTGTGGCACTGAGGTCTCAAGGAGATAGCGACATGCCAGAGTATCAGAGTCTAAACTCACAGCCTTGCGATCCCAGGTGGGGATGCTGTCTGCATAACGTGTCACCTCAGTAGTAAGATCATTAATAATCCAGATCACTTACAAGTGAATTTAAATCACCTCAGTCATCTGAGGGGTGACACACTGTAATGAGTAACTCTGGCGGTTGCAGAAACCCCCTGCATGGCGTTCGGCAGGGAAGGCACTCTAGGCCCAGTGGCGTGCTTCGGCAGCCTGGAGAAAGCCATCCTGGAGAGCATCCAGGAACAGCCCTTGTCAGAGCTTGTCCCAGAGAGCCCAGGCAGTCATAGGCACAGGTGCCTCCCAGACCTCTGGCCCATGCTGCCCTGACCACCCTGTTTTCCCCTCCCCCACAGCCCAGCCAAGGCACTCCTGAGGTCCAAGCTCCATCTAAATGCACAAGTGTCCTCACTGGTTGAAGATGCTAATGGGAACCAGGTCGAGAGGAAGAGCTTTAATCCATGGGGCCTGAACTGCCACCAGGCACACCTGACCCGCCTGTGCTCCGAGTACCCGGAGAACAAGCGGCACCGTATCCTTGTCCTCCTTCCCCACCACTCCAGGTCCCCAGGGCAGGAAGGTGTGCCCAGAAGGGGGCAGGGGGGACAGATAGAAAGAGACAGAGAGCCATATGGGGCAGGGGCAGGAGGAGAAAAACACACACACACACACACACACACACACAGAGAATGGGATGGGGTGGGGGCTTCTTTGGGCAGACAGAAATGATTAATTCCACACTGGGTCCCCTGCACCAACCTCCATTCTGTCCCTCTAAATTCTCCCCACAGGCATCTTCCCATAGGTCCACGGGTGAGAAGGGAGTGGGGTTCCTTCATCAGGAAAGTGCCCCAGGGTGGACTCTGAGAGGAGGTAGACGCCCCCGCCCACAGGCTACCACATTCTCAGTGAGCAAACTTTGGTTTGAAATGCCCCTTTCATCACTGCTGTGCTCCTTCCCGCAAACGGGCGGCTGGTTCCACAGTATTTACTAAGACACATTTGCAACCCTAATCCCTAAGAAGCTTTTGCAGGATAATTACTCCACTGAAATTAATATTCCTGCAACTCATCTCCAAAGCTAACATCAAACCACTTCTCCCAAAAGGTATTGGCCCATTCAGTGACTGGAGGTCTTAGCCTTATGATTTTCTGCCATAAAATGTAAATGAGGCATGGTCTGCCAGGGATTTCACACCTGCATTTAAGTTTCCACCTCAGAGCAAAACGGAGAACGGAAAAAAGCTTACTCCACCCACATACTCATAAACTCCTCCTAAATAAATGGGCTTATTAAAGCACCCTGCAACGCTAATACCTTGAATACTTAATAGCAAGGATGGGTTGTCCATAAGGAAGGAAATGGGAGTGAGGGAACTTCCAGGCAGCTTCCAGGCGTGCTGACTGCAGCTGGTGGGACAGCAGCCCTGGTGTCCTTGCAGCCTTCCTTAACTTAGTGTGACTAGGGTTTTTGTTGCTGGAAAATGTAGTGTCACAGTACACGCATCCCTGCATCCTGGACCTGAAGATGGGGACCCGGCAGCACGGGGACGACGCGTCTGAGGACAAGAAGGCCCGTCACATGCGGAAGTGTGCGCAGAGCACCTCAGCCCGCCTGGGTGTGCGCATCTGTGGCATGCAGGTAGGTCGCAGAGGGCCCGCCTGGGGGGGCGGGGACCCTGGAGTGTCCACTGCGGGACAAGGGTGCCTCCCATCCAGACACCACTGGCCCCTGCAGAGCCTTCACTTTGGGGGAGCCACAGAGGACAAGGACGAGAACCACTCCTTCCACAAGGAAATGCATGTCCTGGCCTGTGCCTAGCTGGGTTTTTTAAGAGCACCCTTCAGGATAGCAGTGACAAAACCCCACCATTTTGAATATGGTCTCACAGTCTCTGGCAGCTGAAACTTTCCACAGTGGCCGCGTGGGTCCTGTCCATGCTGTGAGCAGAGCTTTGATGACAGCGTGTGAGCAGGGGCTGGGGAAAGAACTGAGAGGAAGAGCTTCTTGGTGCTGCACTCGGGGCTCCTGATTCCTCATTCTCTTGAATGATGAAGCTCAACCCTCTCCTCAGATGCTGCATGGCAGTCTGCTCTTTGAGTTCTTATTAGCCATTTCCTTTTCTTAATCCACCTTTTCTGCCTTTTATTTTTTTAAAGATCTCAATTGGCTTTATTGTGATTCTAGAATTGGGCAACACGTTATTCCATAAAATAGAATAAGTGTTCCCTCTGCCTTTTTTTTTTTTTTTTTTGCTACCCGTTCTGGTTAACAAGGCAGGAAGGTCATAACCTGCTAACTCCAGGCAAAGGAATGGTTAATTTTTGTACTGCCCAGACTCCACGCTTATTTTTGCTGCTCTGTTGTGGCTTACAGCAAGGGCTGCAGGAGAACAGGAGGAAATAAACTTTCTCCACTCGTTCACTCTTAGTCTGTCTACTCAAAGCAAAACGAGACACCAATTTGACGGTAAACATTATAGCTTTCCTTAATTGAAACTGCCACCATTTGAAGCTGGAAGTTGAGTCTATAAATTTGTTGCACAGAGGTCCCTTGGAAGACTTGGAATACAGTTCTCAAGAGAATGGAGTGTGATGATTTGTGGTGTAAATGGAATCTCTCTCTGGATCTCAAATCTTCTGAAATTGATGTGATTTATTTAGAAAGTGATGCCTGTCATGTAGTATGATGGCTAATTCAACAGCCGATCTCCAGTCCTCCAAAGGCAACACCAAGTCTATCATATCTTTCTGATTTTTTATTGCTGGTTTTCTGTAAACATATCATGTAATTTGAAGGCAGGAAAGACCTGGGAAATTGTCTTGGCCTGGTACAGGCAGCCTTTCCCAGGTGTGCCAAGCAGAGGTGTGCCAAGTCCCCCTCTGGCCTTGGTTCGGCTTCTGCTGCTGCCTGTGCCATCTGAAGGAAATGGGGGTGTCTGCCACTGTCCCCTCACCAGCATTTCTTCCATCTGCTCCCTTCTGGTGGCCAAGACATGACAGGGGAAGGGAAGAGACACGGTGCCAAGGAGGGGAGTCACCAACCCCACAGAGCTATGAACATTCCTCCTCCACCAAGGCTCCCCTCAGCTGCATGGGCTGCCTAAAAACTCTGTCTACACCTGACCAAGCCCATCATTATATCTTTAAACAATTCATCTCACTCCACCTCAAGAGCCATTACTGTTTCCTTAGAATCTGCAGAGAAAGGGCTTTATAAACTTTGTTAGGGAAAATTTAATCTAGTTGGCTTTCCAAGGCCATTGGCTGTGATTTCAGATTCCTACTAAAGTTTTCTAGCTTGGGTTTGCTGATATTTGAATTGTAGAGGGCCAGAAGCCAGGGCTTAAATCATGATTTGGAGGTTGACATTAGAAATTCACAAGAAAGGAGATCCAAATGTTTTCCTCGTGGGTAGAGGGTCACCTCTGTAGGGTGAAGGATCACTACACCTTGGGTTACTATTAAAGACTTGCACAGATAGTATTTTAAAATGTAAAAGCTACACTGGTGCTTGAAGGGAGATCATCCTCTGCTCATTCCAGCCACTCCCGCCCTGTATCTCTTGGAAATCTGTTCCTATATTATGTTAGCTTGTGATGCTGCAAACATGGCAGATGCAACTTTTTCTTAAGTTTGCAATTCTTCATATTTTCTTTTTCTTCTTTTTAATGTAAGGTTTACCAAACGGATAAGAAGCATTTTCTCTGCAAAGACAAATACTACGGAAGAAAACTCTCAGTGGAGGGGTTCAGACAAGCCCTCTACCAGTTCCTGCATGACGGAACCCGCCTCCGGAGGGAGCTCCTGGAGCCCATCCTGCATCAGCTGCGGGCCCTCCTCTCGGTCATTAGGAGTCAGAGTTCGTACCGGTTCTACTCCAGCTCTCTCCTCATCACCTACGATGGGCAGGAGCCACTGGAAAGAACCCCAGGGAGCCTGCATCCTCAGGAGGCTTCGCAGATGGCCCATGGCAGCTCTCCCGGGGATCTCACCAAAGTTGATGTCCGGATGATTGACTTTGCTCACACAACATACAAGGGCTCCTGGAATGAGCACATTACCTATGATGGACCAGATCCTGGCTACATTTTTGGCCTGGAAAACCTCATTGGGATCCTGCAGAATATCCAAGAGGGGGAATGAAACTTCTCAGGCTTATATGAAGTCCTCTGGGCTACAGACCTCAGAAAGGGACCTACTGGTAGCTAGAGTAGTCTTGACACCCCTTAGATGTCTTTGTAAAAATCATACTTACCTTCAAAAGCCATCTCTGTGCATGGCAGACTACATTAACAGCTGCTAAAGAAATCAGCTCTGGAAGTAATTCCACGTACCCTGGCATCTTGCTCTAATGCTGGTCATTGTAGAATGGACAGTCACTATAAAGTGGCACCACTTTGGAGTATGTTGGAGGGTGCGGCATGAGTTAGTGGCCAGCATTCCAATGAGATTCTGGACTACTTAACTCAAAAAATGCCTTTCTGTTGTTATGCTGCAGTCCTCACAAGCTGTGAGGCACAAAACTTTACTTGAAGAAGCCTTCAAGCAGAAGGAGCTGATGAGTTCACGGTTTGTCTCCTCGTACAGGCTGCCCACTCCAAGGGCAGACAAAGCTAACAAATGTCTCTTGCCTTCCTGAAAGGGGTTTCAGATGGGACAGGATGAAGTGGAACAGATCTGCCAGCTCACAAGCTCTGTCCCGGGTTCAAAGTGAACAAGGACAAGCCCAGACACAAGCACTGGTAAAGCAAGACGCCAGGCTCTCCATTTTTGCCTGTGGAGAAGAGGGTCGCTCTACAGATTTCTGAGTGCCTATTAGAAGTAATGATTCTGCCACATTCTGACCATGACACTCAGCTTCCAAAGGGGGCGGACAGCACATGAGGAGCCGCCACTGATGTTAAACTGTACTCTCTGCTTCCTATTTATTTGTTTTGGGTGTGGGTTGGGGGAGTCAGAAGAAAAGAACCTGGAGGACCGAGGAAACCAGGGACAATGTTTACAAGACTGGTGGACAAGTGTAGATATGGAACAAGAGCAAACAGTTCTAATTAATTCCTTCTTCTGCAGTACGGAAAATTATTACAATGCTCTTGAGTCAAGCACTGAGATACGTTACCCAATTAGGGAAATAAATTTGTTAATAAAATTGCTGAGGTCATCAGTGATTATTTGGTGAACCTTATTATCCTTTCCGCTTGTTTATTCTGATCATCACACTGTATGGTAGTTTCATTTTACGAGTGACTAGAGTATACAGGAAGAACAGTTCACCAATTTCCTGCAATCCTTCAGGGAACTCGGATGGAAATGGTGGCTAATAAAATATTTGCATGTATCTGCAAGGCAGGCACCAGACGTGAGAAGTAAGTGATCCTTTCATTTGAACTTTATACATTGCAAAATTAAGTGCTTTGGATTCTCGTGGATAATTACCACCAACTTTCCAAAATCCATACTAATAGAATCAAAGAGTGGCCTGGATAATTTAAAACTTTAGTTTAATTTTGAAATATACTATACGGATTTCAAAGAAGGTTAACCCAAATTGTTTGGCTGAGGTAATGATGTAATTAATTTGCATGCTCTGTGCCCATGGCAGGGTCAAAGAATGCTGGGTGGCAATAAGGAGTCAGCCTAAAACTAAGTATCTGCTAATGACAAGATGGAGCCCTAAAGACTGCTTTGTCCAGGTCACTTCCTTGCTTGAGAATCTGGTACCACATCCACCAAGTCCAAAGCTCACTGGCTTAGCTTCTCATTCCTCCACCCATTCTCAGCTCTGAGTGTTGTGGGACTTGCCTGGGGATGGGACAGAGATGATAAGCTGGAACCTAGTCTTCTGGGGCTGGCCCACCCACGTCCCTAACTGTGCCACAACTGCTCTCTGTGGGCTGCGTCCTAATTGCTGCCTATGTGATGGCCCCTCTATCAGCTACTCCTTTACCCCATGGTGCCCTTCATGTATGAGGCCTTTTTCCTCCTGTCCAAACCATTCGAGGCCCAGCCCAAGTTCCCATCTCCTCCCGAAGATGACACTGACAAAAGTCCAGTTTGTTATAAGAAAGGGACAAAGTTGGCCACTGATCTTAGACCATTCTTACTGGACTACTAAACTCAGAGGGGTTGCAGTGGTTTGGAAACTTACACATGACTCTGCAGATTCAGAAACTCAGCTGGATGAGCCCACCCAGTCAATTCAAATCTGGGAAGAGGGAGAAGAACAGAAAGGTATGGAAAGAAGAGAAGATGATGCGGTGTATATGTCTTTGGTCTCCAATCTGAATTTACCTGAAAATGTCAAAAGGAATGAGGGAGCCCAAAATAATCTGACATCCAGCTAGTGTATACTGATCTCCTATTCCGTGCAGGTCTCTTTGCTCATGCTGTGGAAGATGCAGTTCTTGGGGAGCTTATATTCTAGTTGAGGAGGCAAGATAACACACATGAACTGACAATAAACCACACAAGACAGCATCCAATGACAGAGGATTAATCTGTGTGGTGCAGATGATCAATCCTATGAAGTTGAAGAGGTTCGCTGAGAGCAGAGTCATCATAGAAACTGTTGGGGGAGGTGAGACTTCATCTGGGCCTGGAGGGTGACAGGAGTGGAGAAGAGGCTGGGAGATGGGTGAGAGGAGGTAGGGTGGGGGACAGGAAAAGCCCAGCATGCTCAGGAGTCTATGGACAGATCAACCCATTTGGAATGGATTTTTTTGTTGTTGGAGTAGTAGAAATGAAGAGTAGAAAAATGGAAGGAGCCCATATGGTGAAGACACTTGAAAATCCAGCCAAGTAACTCATTCATTTGTTTGTGATTTCATTAATCTGTCCTTCCTTCCTTCCTTCCATCCACCAAATATTTACTGAGTGCCTGGTACATACAGCACAGCACTAGGGCCTAAATAGGAAACAAGGAAGTATGAGGATCATGATGTCATCATTAAGAACCTCATAATTTAGCAAGAGAGTTAAGACCCCCATATGAAGCATCATGAGTGCTTCAATAGAGGATGAGGGCCATGTGCTCAGCTGTGAAGAGAGCTACAGAGTAGAGGAGAGGAAGTGGGGGCTCATTGCCACCTGGGGTGATTGTGGAGGTGGTGTTTGAGCTGTGCCTTGAAAGAGTAGAGTCTTAAAGGTGATGGAGAAAGGCAGGTGTTCCAGGAAAAGGATCGACAAGCATGGGAATTGGGGAGTCAAGTGTTCTGCTCAGGGAACTGTAAGTGATGTGGGCTGGGCACAGGGGGTTGATATACAGGGGCACCAGGAGAGATTAAGATGGAAAGGGAGAAACCCCAGAACATGAAAACTAGAAAGGACCTCTGAACCTTCTACCTCTACTGCTCCCTCTTGCTAGGAAGACTGTAAGAGCCTCCTGGCCAGCCTCTCTTACCCAGACTGGGTAGTTCTCTTCTTTTATGAATTGAGAAACACACAGCTATTAGTAAAAGTTAGTCTAATTGCTGTAACAAACAATCCCCAAATATCAGTAGCCTAACATTACAATCCAGTGTGGCTGGCAAAGAGCCTCTGCTCCACACAGTCACCCAGGGACACAGGTTCCTTCTATCGCGTGACACCACCATCTTCAAACACAGTCCACAAGGCTGCTATTAATTGGTGAAAGTTAGCACAGAGAAGGCACATCCACATCCTATGGGCAAGAAATAGTCATGTGGCCCTACCCAGGTGCCAGGGGCTGACATGTAGTTTAACTGTGCCAAGAGGAAGTGGGTTTGATGAGAGCCTCTATCTCCACAAGCCTCATGTCAAATTGATACCTGACTTAAGGAGGGAGAAATAGACATACAGAGCCAGTGGGGAGCATGAGGGGACAACAGGGGCCTGGCAGTGTCTGCATTGGGTTCAGATCCATATCCGTCCTCTGGTTGTGTCCTCACACACTTAGTGTGCTCTGAGTGCTGGTGGGTTTGCTAAGCATCTCCCCTACCCCAGTTTCCTCATCTGTCCCATAGGAACTCTAACTTGACCTCAAGACAAGTGATGTGGAAGAGAAGACATGGATCAGTACCATATCGGGGGAGCAACATGCTCCTGACCTGACCTCTTCTCCTCTTCCTCCACCTCCGATGCCACCAGGGAACAGGGCAGCCAGACAGTCATCCCCCACCCCCACCCCATCCCTCCAGCATCACCTGTGTGATTAAAGAGGCTAAACAGCAGAATGTTATTACAGCTTTTCCATAATGCAATGTCATCAGGAAGCCCTGGGCCTCTGGGCAACACCCTGGCAGCTCATCACTCTTCCCAGCTGCACAGAGCTTTTAGACCATGCAGGAAAGGGCAGGAAGCAGTCTAATAAAACAAATGGCAAGGCAAGGCCACTCAGCAGCAGCTCTTCAAAATGATCTAAACTTCTGACTTTTGATTTAAATCTGCATCCTCTGTGGCCAAAACCATAAAATAGAAGATGAGGGAAAGAACTAAAATAAAGCGTGGGTGCCAACAATTCGAGGGGAGGCAGCCCTGGGACAATACTGAGTTAAGCATGAGCCCGGCAGGCTAACTTGCAGCCAGATTCTGATCTTTTTCATCATGCATTTCTCAGAACTTCTTCCTTCTATCACTAAGCTACCTTGAAATGGGACAGAAAGTTTGAGAGCTAATCAAAGAACAAAATCTGGAATCTACCTGCTTCTGCTTTGCCCTTAACCTTCCTCCCTCAGCCCTCTAACACAAGTATCTTAAAGGGATAGGGGCCAGGGTGAGTGAGAAGACCTGGGTTTACACTCTGATGTCGTTCTCTTCAGATTCATTTACTCAACAAATATTGAGGTATACACTTCGTGCCAGGCCCTGCTGTCAAATAGTGACCAGTACCTACAGGCAAAAGGGGACAAGAGTGATAGGGGCTGCTACTTTAGAGGGAGCTCAAGAGGGCCTCTCTAAGTGACATCGACTACAGAGCAGAGGGTGAGGAAAGGGGCAGATCCCTGGAGCAGATGACAAGGCGTCCCAACAGAGCGGAGGGGCTTTGGATACACCTCAGGCTGCACGGTAGGCCCCCCACTGAGCCTATCCTTCTTTTTAAAAAGCCCACCTCCAGAATAAGGCAGCAGTCTGTTGCCAGTTTGACCTCTTTGGCTACCTTTACCTGGGGGCATTCAATGACTAACTATTCTGATGCAAGTCCAGACCCACTTTTTTTGGTGACATATCTGGGTATTACAGCCAATCATTTCCTCCAGCTGAATAAGTTGAAAGAAGAAAAATCAGGCAATTGTGCTCCACAATGAAGCTAAGTATTTAATTTCTTTTTAATGTTTACATTATTAACACCAGCATTACAAAATGATACTTTTACTTTCAAGCGATTTAAATGTGCAATTTGGTGTCTCGATTACTGGGATCATTATAACTTGAAAAACTGAAGCAGCGCTCACTCCCTCCTGTCTCCTCCCCCAATGGTGCCTCATTTCTATAAAGAGCTATCAGGGCTTCATAAAGCCCAAATGCCCATTCCAAATGGCTCAGGAGGTGTGGTCCTGGTGGGGGTTTTCAATGAGCCAGGGGAGTCTGCATTCATTGTGGAATGAGTGACAGCCAGCAGGTGGGTGTTAAAATGGTCATCAACTCCTCAAGGGGCTGGCACCAATGAGCTGCATTCCAGGCAGTTTCTATTACTGTGCCCAGAATGGCGCTGGGTGATTGTCAGCTAGTGAGCCCAAGCTGACTCAAACCACCCACAGGCACAGGGAAAGGAAAGGGGAGCATAGGTAAAACAAAGCAAGAGCCACAAAGGGGAGCCACTACAGTCTGTTGGCCTACTCTGTGCCAGCCCTGGCCAAGCACTATCACGCACATAGAAGCACACTACTCCCATGGTTTACATCAATAGCACTGCAAGGAGGCCTGAGGAAGCACGCTGGTGGAGTGGAAAAGAGTGTGGGCTCTGGAGTTATTCAGTCCAGGTTCAAGACCCAGCTATGCCACTTACTAGCTGGTGACTTTGGCAAGTCCTATCCTCCCTGTGCCTCAGTGTCCACCTCTGTAAAAATGGGGATAATAGTGGTACTTGTATCTCTGAGGGCCATTGTGAGGACTAAATGAGTCAATATGTGTAAAGGCACTTAGAACAGTGCCTGGCAAAAAGTAAATACTCAGTGCTAATTTATCATTATAATTCCCATTTTAAGATAAAGAAACTGAAGCTTAGAGCAATTAAATAACCCACCTAAGGTTGGCTGCTCCAAAGGCCCTTGTCTTTGGTACCTCTCTGCCTGGAAGCCTCTTGCCCACCTTCATGTGGCTGCCCCCCCGCCCCCCACGGGTTACTCAGAGCTCTGTCAAACACAAGTTCCTCAGGCATGGCCTCCAGACCACCAACCCACCCCTACCCCAATCACTGCAGACCCAGCACCCTTATCACATCTGAAATTCTCTTGTTGATTCAGTACCTGAGTTAGTACACATAAAGCACTACTGTTACTACCATGTGTTTGCTTGGTTGCTGTCTGTCTCCCACACTTCAGTGTAAAATCCACAGAAGCAGGCCCTCACCAGTCCTGTCGACCACGTGAAAGCTCAGGGCCAGTTTCATGGGTGTGGGGCCTGTGCAGGTGTCTGGGATCCAGCACTCGGAAGGGCCCCTCGCTTGGTTTAATGTTCTGCTGTTACTCTCTTGAAATTCTTAACATTTTTTTTTTTTTAGGTCTAAAACTTTTATTATAAAGTAATGAAAATAATGCTTTTAGAAATAATTTTTAAAAATACAAAAAGACATAAAAAAGCGAATCTTCTTCCCTTCCTGCCCAACTTCATTGCTGTCCTCAGAAGTAGCTAGTTTTGAATCCTTTGCTTGTAGTCTTCTGATTCTTCTCTCCAAACTTTAAGGAAGATTTTTTTTTTTTTTAATTTTTATTTTGTCAATATACAATGTATATGATTATTATGGCCCT
>NW_007728505.1:233939-235493 GCF_000696425.1 Galeopterus variegatus
CAGCTCTCAGGATCGCGCTGTTTCCTGACGCGGGCGCTCCAGACCCGCCGCCATTTTTTCTTCTCCTTAACATTTTTTTAACAAGGGGCCTCACATATTCATTTTGCACTGGGTCCCAGAAAATTATATAGATAGTCCTAGACGAATGAATGAATGAGCAAGCCCACATTCCACCAGGTCTGTCAGACTCTTTAGAGACTCACTACTTCACCACTGTGTCAAACAAGCCTCAGATGGGGGGAAGAAAGATGCGCAGGGCAGTCTGAACAAGGAACAACCACGACCTGACCTGGAAGAAGATGGTGTGTTGGGGGAAGGAGAGCCTTGTAAGGAGGCATTTGTTGGAGGTTCCCCTGGTATCCAGTCTTTCTTCTCAACTCTGCACTTGTACCTCAAGTGGGGTGAAAACCACTTGCAGCCACCTAATATTACTCTCCTTGTTGCCTAAGGCAGAAGGACCTTGGTCCCTGCCTCCCAGGGCAGCTGTCCTGTCCACCAGCCAGGTGCTCTTCAAAGCCACAGCTGTGGCGGGGCCTCAGGCAGAATTATAAGGCCTTGGGGCACCCAGCACAGCCCTAAGTGCCTGGAACTTGACAATAAATAGACACAATCCTTGCCCTTTGGGCCTCAGGGCAGCCATCAAAACTATATGGCAATAAATACAACTGAAGTGAGGATGGAGGAGGGAGGCGTTGCTGGGCTGTGGACCTGGGGCGTTAATCAGGGAAGCTTTCTGGTGCCCTGGAGTGCCTCATTTTCTACTCCCCCTGAACTCTCCTTACCTCAGGTGGGCATCGCACACCCTGGGTCCCCAGAGCTTCTCCTTCAGCAGGTCTTTACTCCTATCACCTTCAGAACAGTTAAAAGTTGTTCCAGGTTAAAAAACACTCACTGATCTTTCCTCAAATTAAACTCCTCCTTCTCCCTCTTTCCCATTCCTGCCCAGGCCTGCCTCTTGCTGCTCTTGAAGCCATTCCTATCTCTCTCCCCCTACTCCTCTGAACAGCTAGAAGTAAAATTTCTTTCTCCAAACTCCTTAGCATTGTCTAATACTTCAGTTAAGGCCCTTGTCACCTTTAATATTGTGTATTGGTTATGTATACACTTCCAGACTCGACAGCCAACGCTGTGAAGGCAGAATTCTCCTGGACTCACCTTTACAAAGCAGGTGGGGCAAGAGGGAGGTTTGGGGGCAGCAAAGTGTTGTAGCCATGGGATGGTCTTGGTTGGATGCAGGCCAGTGAAGACGCAGGGGCGCTGAGACTTCCTTAAGGAAAATCTGAATGGTAGGGCAATCTTTTGAAAAGAAAAGTCAGTCCACATGGTGATGCAGCTAGAGATATTTAAGAGAAGACTTGGTAAAGCAAACAAGAGAAAATATTTGCAAATCATATATCCGATAAGGCATTAGTATACAGAAAACTCCTAAAACTCAATGACAAAATAAAACTAACAAAAAACCTGATTCAGGGGCCGGCCCGGTGGCGCACTGCTACAGTGCGCCACTTGGGAAGCGCGGCAGCGCTCCCGCCGAGAGGTCGGATCCCACCCCCC
>NW_007728505.1:235751-277646 GCF_000696425.1 Galeopterus variegatus
GCCGAGAGTTCGGATCCCACATACAGACCGGTTCCCGCTCACTGGCTGAGCGAGGTGCGGGGGCAACACCGAGGGTTGCGATCCCGTTGCCGGTCCCAGTCCGGTACGGGCGCGACACTGAGGGTTGCGATCCATTGCCAGTCACGAAAAAAGACAAAAAGGAAAAAAAAAAAAAAAAAACCTGATTCAAAAATGGGCAAAGGACCTGAACAGACATTTCATCAAAGAAGATATACAAATGA
The DNA here is from genome assembly GCF_000696425.1 of Galeopterus variegatus. Classification (NCBI taxonomy): domain Eukaryota; kingdom Metazoa; phylum Chordata; class Mammalia; order Dermoptera; family Cynocephalidae; genus Galeopterus; species Galeopterus variegatus. Next base: position 235,994 of record NW_007728505.1, read on the forward strand.
CCAATAAGCATATGAAAAGATGCTGAACATCACTAATCATTACAGAAATGCAAATCAAAGCTACAATGAGATACCACCTCACACCCAGTACGACATCTACTATCAAAAAAAACAAAGTAATAAATGTTGGTGAGGGTGTGGAGAAACTGGAACGCTTGTGTACTGGTGGTGGGAATGTAAAATGGTACAGCCACTGTAGAAAAAAGCATGGAAGTTCCTTAAAAAATTAAAAATAGAATTACCATATGATGCAGCAGTTCCACTTCTGGGAATATACCCAAAAGAATTGAAAGCAAGGTCTCAAAAAGATGTTTGTACACCCATGTTCATAGCAGCATTATTCATTTTTTTGTTGTTATTATTTTATTTTATTTTTTTCCCTCCCTCCTCCCTCTCCCCCCTCCCACCCAACAATGGCAGCATTATTCATAATAGCTAAAATGTGGAAGCAACCCAAATGTCCATCAATAGACGAATGACTAAGCAAAATGTGGTATATACAAACAATGGAATATCATTCAGTCTTAAAAAGGAAATTCTGACATATGCTATAACGTGGATGAACCTTGAGCACATTATGTTAAGTAAAATAAGCCAGTCACAAAACAACAAAAACTGTATGACTCCACTTATATTAGATACCTAGAGTAGCCAAAATCAGAGACACAAAGCAGGTGATTGCCAGGGTCTGGGTGGGAGGTAGGGATGGGGAATTACTGTTTAATGGATACAGAGTTTCAGTTTTACAAGACGAAAAGTTATGGCAATGTATGGTGGTGATGGTTGCACAATTATGAATGTATTTAATGCGACTGAACTGTACACTTAAAAATTAAGATGGTAAATTTTGCTATATGTATTTCATCACAATAAAAAATAATAAATTATAAAAAATAATAAAAAGTTTAAGGCTAAATCAACCCATCTGATATTGCTCGGGCTAGGAAACCTGTGCCTTCAGGAAAAGTGGCTGGCTTGGCGGTGGGGGTGGGAGTGGAGGTGGAGGAGGCACAAAACGGATACTAACAGGGGCTGGGGACAACGGCTGGGGAGCACTAAGGAAGGAGTTGTGGCAGAGTACCAAACGGAAGTGACAGGCACAAGGGAGAAGGGGGACGCGAACAACGTGTCGTGTGCGTGCTACGTGATTAAGTTCACCACATCTTCATCCAATAACATGTATTTACAAGCAAATGTATTCGCTTATGCAAAGTAGCAGAGGTGTCAGAGGAGGGTTTTTCAGTTTCGACCTTGTGCAGTCATTGAAAAAGAGAAGTAAATCTGTCCCTGGGGTACTCCACGTCTGCCTTGCCCCTGGGAGCTGGGCCGGTTCCAGGAGGCCGAAGACTAAATTAGCTCGGTTTGCAGAGATATGCGAGCAGCGCCCCTAACCGGAGAGCGGCAGGGCGCCTGCGAAGTCGCGCATGCTCACTCGTCCCTCCATGCCACCTTGGGAAGGCTGCGAGCCTCAGTGCGCAAGCGCTGTCCGTCCGCGCCAACTCCTCCCTCAGGGGCGGGAATAGCGGGGCCCAAGATGGCGGCCAGCCGCTACCGGCGTTTCCTCAAGCTCTGTGAGGAATGGCCAGTGGACGAGACCAAACGGGGCCGGGACTTGGGCGCTTACCTGCGGCAGCGGGTTGCACAGGCCTTTCGGGAGGGAGAGAACACCCAGGTGACCGGCGGGGAGGTGGCTGGGGCGAGGGGAGGAAAGGACGAGGCATGAGCTGGGCCAACGAGCGGGCTAGTGGCGGGGCCCGCGTATGCGCGCGCCTTGCTTCCCAGGCCGCACGTGCACGGGGACTTCTTCCTCCTCCAGGAGCTGGGGAGAGCGAAGCCCGTTGGTGCTACCCAGTGGTCTCACCCGGCTGCACCTTGGAATTGCCCAGGAAGCTTTTTAAAACTCCAGATGCCCAGGACCACTCAGCTTTATTGAATCAGAATCTCTGGGGGCGGAGTCTTGGCCTTCGTATTTTTAAAAGCTCCCCAGGTGATTCAAGGTGTAAGCAGCGTTGAGACCCACAACACCAGTCGCAGATGGTGACGGCCACAGGCCTTTTCCGGTGCCAATACCTCGCAATGTGGTGTACTAACCGCTGACCCTCTTTAGGCCCCCCCACGACGCGTTTGTATTCTTCCTGGGCCCCTGTAAGCCTGTGCAGCAGGTTTGGTCCTCAACTCGTACCCCACGTGTGAGTAGTAGGCCGACGTTCCTGCTCCCCTCCAGGTTGGTGCTGCAGGTCTGGGACTCATTCATTCATTGAGCACCTACCATGTGCAGGAACTATGATAGGTGCTAGGGAGCTGAGGTCCTGTGCAGGACAAATAAACAAATGGACATATGTAAGACAGTCCAAATAAGTATTGTGATGGACAGAAAATAGGGTAGCATGGTAAAGGGGTAGCATGAGTACATTAGCCGAGCCTTTCTGAGGAGATGACACGTAGCTAAGACCTAAGGGAAGAGGATGAGCCAATAGTGTCCACTTGGTGGGAAGGACATTCCAGGCACTTGCAAAGGTCCTGAGGCAGGAGGCAGATTGGAATGTTAGAGAATAGAAAGAAAGCCGAAATGACTAGAGGGTAGTGAGTGAGGTGAAGTTTGCTAAGAATCGAGGTCAGAGGATGTCAGGAGCCAGGCACAGTAGATCCTAAAGGCTCTGATTAGGAGTTGGATCTTATAAAGCCAGTGAGAAGCCATTGGGGATGTTTAGTCAGGGGGCTGATGTGACCCACTTTACTTTCTTTAAAAGATCACTCTGGTTGTATGTGGTGAATGGATTATAGGGGGCAAGAACAGAAACAAAGAGGCTGGAGAGAAGCCTACTGTGGTGACCTAGACAAGGGATGGTGGTGGGTCGGATGAGGATGGCAGCAGAGGGAATGGAAGTGGCTGGATGCAAGTTATAATGTGCAGACCAAGTCAGCAGGAATTGCTGATATATTGGATGTGGGATAAAGGGAAAGGGAGGAACCAAGGATAGCACCAGGATTTTTTTTGGCCTGAGAAACTGGGTGAAAGATGGTGCCCTTTGCTGAGATGGGAAAGACTAGATGAGGAACAAGTTGGGTGTGAGAACATCTTAAGTTTGGTGTTAGGTTAATCTTGAGATGCCAAGTGGAATGTTAAGTAGGCAGTGGGATATTTGAGAGTAAGTCTTAGGCAAGAGGTCAGAGGTATGAAATAAGATAAATACACACAGTCTGAAGAAATGACTTTTGTGAAACTTGGCCAAGACTGGTCAAAGCAGGAACATGGTTTTTTGTTTGTTTTTTGTTTTTATGCAGTTTAGCCCAACACAAAGTCAAGCCAGCCCACTAATGGAGCAAGAGCACACCCAGTGGCATCATTGTGACTGGATTGCTGACTGGGTGGTGACATGGATGGGGTATCTGGCCCAGGACTTCCTGAGGTGTGGGATGAGAATGGATCATGTTACACTCAGGACCCTCACACTGTTTCTAGTGATCTTCACTGGCCCAAAGTGTAAAGATCTTTAAGGCAAGAATTGTATCTTGTCCCAACTCCACAAACCCCATAGATTTTCTAGGGCTGTGCTTCCTACATATTTTTAGTGTGACCTTCCTGAGAATAGAGAAAATGCCATCCCCCCGCCACTCCCCAAGTCTAGCGTAGTTCTTGGCATGTAAAAAATACTCAATGTCTGAATGAGTAGATAGATAAATAACTGGTTATAGCTCATTAGGCCAAAGTCATTTGAGTTTAGTTGCAGATACAGCGGAACTAGATGGAGAGAAGTAATGAAGAATGAGAAGGGACTGTTTGTCCTGAGTGGTGAGAACTGAGTTGAGAATTTTCTGTGTTTGGAGAACTATAGGAACTACAGAAGAGGGACATAACCTAGTCCTTACCATTAAGGAGCTTGCAGTTGGCTGGTCAGAGGCTGGATCTTTGGGGAGGTGAGAGAGTGTGACATTCATCTCCTTGATTGTTAGTGTACGAGGAGCCAGTGAAGGAGGGTAGAGCGTTCTTTTGGAGTTGTCATCCTTTGTCATCACCTAGAGATCAGTTGAAGGCCCACACAGGTTTGAGTCATAGCTCAGATGCAAGTCATGGTTCGGTTGATAGTTCCAAAGCAGTTGATGAATGCATTCCCTGTAGAGTGATGGCAGCAGGTGCATTACTCAGGACCATTGTCTTACCTCATCCTGATGTCACCTGAGAATGCGTCTAGGCTTAGTAAATCTTTGTGATAATTTTTTAGGGGAGCAGCCCATTGCTGGGATTGAGAACAGCACTGTGAGTCACTCCCACTGACACCCCCAGATGATTTATAAAGACCTTGAGAAAGAAAGGTGGTTCTGGTAGAGTCATCATTAAACTGGCAGCAGGAGGCAGGGATTAGACCCAGTGGCTGATTGGTATGAAACCACCCCTTGGTTATGCCAGTGCCAGAAAGACAGGAGGGGGAGGTAGCTCTGCTCACGCGGCTTTTTGTTCCTGCAGAGGAGAGAGGCAGGCAGTTTTCCTATTGGCCTCTTAGCTTCCTTTGTCCTAACAATAAACCTGAAAGGTGCATGGCACACTCTTGCAGGCATGATCTCATTTAATTTAATCCTTAGTGCAGCTGAGTGAGGTAGCCACGACTGTTCCCATTTTGCAGGCGAAGAAGCAAAATCAGAAAAACAAAACAGCTTACTTGGAGTACCCTGGCAGCAAGAGACAAGACAAGTAAGAAACAGACCCAGCCGTCTGGCCCTGGTTTCGCCTCATCTTCTGGGTGCTTGGCCTTTGCTCAGCTGCTGTTCCTCCCAAGTTATTTCTTCTTAGAATAGTCTCTCGCTTCATGAACATCAAGCCACTCCTTTCCCCTCTTTCCCTGCTCAAACCTTTTTGGACCATGGATAGTTCTGGGAAAGGATTAAACATCTCTCTGTGTTTGCCCACCTGCTTTTCTTTGTCCCAGACACTGCCTCCCCTGCGTGGATGGAAGGGAGGATGGTCGTGGTGGGACACCAGCATAGAAAAGCCAGGCTCACTAGAAGGCACATTAATAATTCATACACGGAAGCAGAGTATGAAAACCATTGCCTCCATTTATTACACCTCAAATTGCCCTTTGGGGAGTCTAATGGTCCACCCTATACCCACCAAGAGGGGAGGTGATGGTGGGAGCAGGAACACATGTAACACCTCTAACATTCTATGTCCTATTATGTGGTGTTTTGAAGTTAGAGTTTATGAGGTTTGCCTCCTTTGAATACAGTTTGCTTAACTGAACACGGGTTCCCTGCAGCTCTGAAACCTTAATAAAAGAATCACAACATGGGAGAAGTGGCAAAACAACTGTAATTGTTGACTTTACGGGGAAAGGAGCAAATCCTTCTAATGAGTTCATGAGGTGCACAAGCAGCTTCTTAAAGATCTGAGGCTGTACACCCCCTAATCTAGCACAGGGCACAGCTCTGAGGGACAGCCTAGAAGTGCTGCTGCCCAGGAAGGGGCTGGCCAATGAGCAGAAGCCAGCCCTTATAACTGTGTCATATCCAAGTCTGAGTAATATTGGCCCAGTTTGAAAGAAGCTAAACTTTATCTTGGATTAGTAGTAATGTAAGTGACACAGCAAAAAGCTCATGGAAAAATAGAACTCTAAGATAATACAAATCCTTCCATGAACTTTTTGAAGACCCCTCATATTTCCACCTTCTCAGAGGAGAATTCAAAGGTTTTATGTGATTATGTTTTCTCAGTCATCCAACTGAGACCTGGTCTTTGGCATTCCTCAGCAAGGCAGGGAGCTCGCCCCCCTGCCTGGCATGTGTTGGCCTTGGTGAAGCCCTATCAGCGTTGCTCACCCCCTTTCTGGGCCCCCTGAAATCAAGTTTTTAAGGAGTGGCCTAAGAACAGAGTATGCTATTTTTAGTTATAATATTGAACCCACTGCAGAACAGGAGTTGTGAGGAAAATCATCTCTAAGAGGGAATGCAAACACCTCCATCTTTTTTTCTCTTCCCGTTCTGAGTGGAGCTAGAGTGAGTTAAGGTAGTGTTCAGACCAAGAGGTGACAGTTGTCTATGCCTATTCAAAGAAGCAGGTGCTCCTCCTAAAGGGATAAATTAGTGACCACTTCCAGTGGGTCACCACTTTATTCAAAGATCTTTGGGGTCTGCCCATTGCCTCCTGGACAAGTGGCAGACAGCTTTATGAGACCTTCAGTGCCCTCTGTCCTTGGTCCCAGCCAGTGTTTCCAGCCTTGCTTCTCACCAGCCCCAACACAAGCCTCAGAGAGGGTATCTTCTCTTTGCCTCCCAAATTGGCCATAATACAGTTAGAGACTCTAGTGCACCATGGAGCAGCACACCACCATCACCCCCCCTCCTCCCAGCCACCAGAAACCCAGACAGAGTTTGCTAAGAATTTGGTGGCTTCCCAGGCCCTCAAAGCCCTCCCTGGGTTCCCTTTAAGAACCCCACCTGTCCGAGACACCCTTGTCCTGTACTGTTTGATGCCAAGGTCCAGCTCCGAAGTCAATGCTCCACAGAGTTTGGGCTGCAGCTTCCTGTCACTCTGTGCACTGTCACTGCAGTCAAACTCAGTCCTTCCCTCCACACCTTCCCTGTCAGCCCAGCCTGGCAGCCATCTCCCACCTGAGACCTGCAGCTCCCACCTGAGATGTGCAGCTCCCACCTGAGACCTGTAGCTCCCAGCGTTGCGCAGCTCTGGCTCTCAGTTACACGCTGCCCTGGGCATGGTTGGTTTTTAATCATGGGCATCTTGCCTCCTTAGCCTGATTGCCAGCTTCTCCAGGGCTGGGGCTGGGTCGTCTTTATGTCCCCTTTTGGTCCCCTAGCACAGCACTCTCTACATAGTAGGTTCTCAAGAAATATCTTTTTAATTGAGTTGAAGGGAATAGGCTCCCATAACTGAATGAACTCATTTCAGAAGTTCATTACCAAGTCACGAAAACCTTTTTTCATAGATCCTCCTGGACAGAATCCATCACTACCTTAATTAGCAAAACAATTTGCAACACCCTTTCCCAGAAGTGCTTATATGTCCCTTTGTGTGACTGGGGTAGGGGCCTCTGTACCCATTGGTGTCACCACCCAAAATTCAATTTTGAAAATCAAAATCAGTGCCTGCGGCACCGATGTAGATTTGTATGTATGAAAGTTTAATATGGTAAAGAGAAATTTACTGACGACTGAACAGGGGAAATGTAAAAGGAGCAAAAATAGAGCTATAAAGGACACTTCGTCAATTGACCATCTATTTTATTCACATTTGGGGAGCAGTGCTGAACTTTTCATAATGTGCACACTGCTTGCTTTTTCAAACCCAGCACTGCTATTAGTCCTAAAATGTCTGTAATCTCATTAGATGTGAATGCAAAATCAGGTAATCTAAAGCTTGTATATAAGAATATTTCTAAAAATATACAGTACATTTCATCAGAAAAACTATATTTCAAAATTCAGGAATGTTTGTGCTGGAGTCTGTGAATAAAGTGTAAGATGTAAGTGTGTGGTGAGGCTTCTGGAATTAGATATCTCCATTGATATCCTTTTAAGTAGTAAACAATACTGTTTAGTTGCTGAGCTTTGTTGGGTGTGACTAGGAACCCAGAATTGGCCATGGCTGCATCTCTCCTTAGGCGGTAAGAACTTGGCTAGAAATTGGCATATCTCAAACTCCCATCAACCTCCACTGAGTCCCGTTTACAGCCTAGGTTAGAGACCTTCTGACCTTAAATGGGAGATTGGATAAGTCCATTTTTAGGACTTGTAGGTGTTTAGTTCCTTCTCAGATAGCAAATTGAGCTCCAGGCATTATGTAAACCATCTAATGTACTGTCTGTTTAACACTGAGGGAAGTTGAAGAGGTTGAGGGGGCCCAAAGGATCACTTTGTTTTTTGCACAAAGACCTTGTGCAGTTGGCCTTCACAGGAGCAACACTCTGCAAGGGTGACCCTGTCCTCCCTGTGCCTCTCCTTTCTGCCTTGCTACCTGTCAGAGATGGAAAAAGATGAGAAGGAAGGACCACACCCTCCTTACCCACTTGAGGGTGTGGGGGGAGGTGGCTAAGCAGTCCTCTGGCAACTTCTCACCATTTGGGAAGTTGGAGAAGAAGCAGGAGGGGAACTTGGGTTGGCAAGATTTCTGAGGGTGAGGATCTGGTGTGAATGCAGGTTTGAGCTGAGGAGAAAGGCCCTGGGAGGAAGGTGAGTCAGCGTGTGAACTCCTTTCCGAAGAGCTTGGTTGGGAAGGGGTTTGGATGGTGGTAGGAGCAGAAGGTCCTGGTGAGCGGCCATCAGGTGAAGACCAGGTGCAGCAGACAGCTGCTCACTTGGCAGACACCAAGGGTTGGCATCTGAGCCCCGCTCACATGACCGTGGAGTGCTCAGTGACTACTGAGAGCCATCCAGGGCAGGTCCAGCAACCTCTCATTCATCTTCACTTCCACCTCTAGCGCCACACTCCAGCAGTACACACCAGCCACTCGGATCCACTGGTAGTGTCCCAATTGCCTTTCCCTGGCCATGTGCTTCAATTGGTCCTGTGCCTGCAGTGCCCCCACTTCCTTCTTGGTACCCACACTCATCCTCAGCTGGGCCTTCTCCAGCACTTCTTCCCTGGCTCCCTGGCAGGGTCGTTGCCCTCCTCCCTGGGCCCACAGCACCCCGTACGCACCCCTTCATTCCACTGCCACCTGGATTCTCCTGAATTGTGCGGTTTCCTTCCCCTTTCAGGTGATGAGGTAGGAACCTGTGTTTACTACCATAACTATCTACTGCTAATAATCATAACAAAAACTAATCACATTTATCATTGTTCCAGGCCTAGAATTCAGAGCAGTCCAGGCATTACCTCATTTATCCTCACCCACCCTCAGAAATAGGGGCTATTATTATCTTTTCTTTTAAAAGAAAGGTTAAGTTGGCTAGTGTGCTTCAAAAATGTCAACGCATGAAAGACAAAGGCTGAGGAACTGCCCCAGATTAAAGGAGACTAAAGACACATGACAGTTAAAAGCAGTAGATGATCCGTTTTTTCTGCAAAGATTATTACTGAGACAATTGACAGAAATGGAATATGGACAGTGGATTAGATAATAGTGTTATATCAATATCAAATGTCCTGAATTTGATCATTGAACTATGGTTATGTAAGAGAATGTCCCAATTCTTAGGAAATACACACTGAAATATTATGGGGTGAAGGGGTTAGGCTCCTACTTTTGAATGGATGAGAAAAATAATACAGATACAGAGAATGATAAGCAAATGGGGCAAAATTTTTTTAAAGTGTGTTTTGGGAAGGAGATGAGTGATTTGCCCAACATCCCGTAGCTGACAGCAGATGGTGCCAAGGTTCGACCTAGGCAGCTTGACTCCACAGCCTTGGAGACTCAGTTACCTGAGTGTCCCCTGCTCATGCACAGGCCAGGCATGCTGTAGGCTCTCAGTAAATGTCTGTTAAATTTAAAAGTGAACAAATCTGCACAAGTAAGAAAGCAAAAGATGAAATGCACAATTATCTTTTAATAATCTAAGTGATATGGTTTAAAACTTTGCACCAGTGTTATTCTCTTTTTCCTTTTGTGTCTTGCACCTTCTGGTAAGTTAGCTCTCGGTTATGCATGCCCTGCTGAAGAAACAGTGTTCCAAATGCATTCCTCCAAAGTGCGTGCTGCAGAATTCTGTTCCAGCTGGACTTTCCCCTGGAAGAGGTGACCGGCAGAGAGTCACCAGCTTCACACTTCCCCTCCATTCTGTCCACTCAGGTGCCTTTGATTATTATTCAGCAAACACTGGCTACTTCCTCAGCCCATAATCCTTTTTCTTCTGATGGATCTACCTGAGCATTTTGGTGATGAGTAGCCCGAACCCAGGGATGTGTCAGGTAGAATTAAATGACAGATCCTCTTTTTTGTTTGCTCTGAGATGGAGACCTCATTTGACACACGCACACAGGCAGAAGCAGAGCTGCCTTATTAAAACGCTTAACTACTGATTTATTTATGCTCTACCTTCTTCAAGAAAGGTTTTAAATTAGAAAAAATCCATCATTTGGATTCTGATGAAAAACATAAAAGAGAAAGTTTTGTTCTAGGGAGCTTTCAAAATTCTTGGTAGAAAAAATGTAGAGAACTATAGTTAAATTATAGCAACGGGAGAGGGAAGGGAAAATTAAAAAGAGGTATGAAAGGGAAAAAAACACTTCTCATCTCCTCTCTATGTTGCCTGTCTTCCGAGGAATTTCCAGCAGGGGCACTGCTGTCTTGGGCACCCAGAGGATTTGCTTCTTTCCCCTTTCTGTCGCAAGGCCTCAGTGTTCTGGGCCCTCTTCTTTCTAGCAGGACCTTACTGCAGTCCCCATCTTAGTTCGCCTCAATTCACCTGTCTCATCTTAAACACTGCCTTCTTCATGTTTCTTTCCTTCTTGTAGAATTTCAGCAGCTCCCCATTTACCACAGATGAAAACTAAGATGATTTTTTTTTTGCCCCTCATAAAAAATATCTAATACATTTCCTACTGAAGGTTTAACTCAAAAAGCTCTTTCTTTTTCTCTAGCCCAGGCTCCTTTACTGTATTTTCTGGCCCCCAGGCAGGCTGGTCCAGGCTGAAGCATGCCAACTCCTCCACCTGGAAGGCCCCATCCTCCCTTCTGCTCCCCGACTCTTGTGCCTCCCTAAGAACTCCTATGCCTCCTTCTTCTCACTTCTGTCATACACTGACTACTCGAGCACGTGGGGACTCCCCCTCTGAATTCTTGTGGCCCACACTGTCCTGAGCATGCCCTGCCCATGTTACATTTCTGTCAAGCTGTCTCCCACTGCAGCATGGTAGTTCGCATCACAGATGCTCAACAAGTGTGTGTTTGCTGATTGATTGATCGGGTTTTTCTGTAGGTTGGGGTGTTGATGAGATGGAGCCATTCCTCTAAAAAGGTGATCTCTAATAGTGGAGCTGTAGGCTGTGTTTGCTTCCTAGACGGTGAAGAAGCCAGTGCTAGCAGCAGGCCTGCTTCACGTAAATGCCTTATTCAGTATGGTCCCTCCTCAAGGTGTGCACACAGTGTGGGAAGCAGGACTCCTTTGCTCACTTCCTTGAGGGGTCTTTGTTTTTCAGATTGCAGAGCCTGAGGTCTGTGATCAGATGTATGAGAGCTTAGCACGACTCCATTCAAACTACTACAAACACAAGGTGAGTGGGCCATCGTCTTTTATACCCCCAGCCCTCTGACCAGGGACAACCAGTAAGAATGAGTGAGACTCTGATTATACAACGTTTTGTAAAGAATTGGGAGTTTGCCGTTTTCAAATGTAAGCAATAATTTCAACCAAGCCAATGAACATTCCTGGTAGAGGCTTTTAGGTCTTCCAAATAAAAGCCATTTAAAATTATGAATAAAAGCCATATATTTTATATGCCAGTGTATGCTCCTGGGAATATCTGACAACCAAAAATATGTATGGTCTTATACATATTTTCCCATCCACTCTGAAGGAACTGATAGTTCACACTCTGGTGATAAAAATGGGATGATTGGCAAAGTTCCATCAGACAAAGCTGGGCTTTTCCAAAGCTGGGCCCTGACACAATTACTGTCAGATTCCATTTAGTGTGGTTTTTCCCAGACTTGAAAAATATGTTCAGGAACTCCACAAATAAACATGGCCAAATGGAAAAGCCTACATGAAAAAGAGTTTTCTTCTGAACCTTCCCTACTCAGAGTGTGGTCCATGAGCAGCAGCATGAGCATCACCTAGGAGCTGGTTAGAAATGCAAAATCATGGTCCCCACCCAGACCTTCTGAATCAGAGCCTGCATTTTCCGGAGAGAATTCATGTGTATTAAGGTAGGAGTCACCTGCTTGAGACAGTTCCAGTTCTTGCAAGGCCAAGTCTTGAGCGCAAGGTGGCGCTGCTCTTCTCCTTGCCTGGCCTCTGAGGCCCAGGGGAACTATGGTTAGAGAGCAAGGCTTGTGTGCTGCAGAACTAATCTCTCCCTCTGTTCTCTCTTCTCTGCCTGTGACCAGTACCCTCGCCCCAGAGACACCAGCTTCAGTGGCCTGTCCGTGGAAGAGTACAAGCTAATTCTGTCCACAGGTATTGAAAGCACAGCTGCCCTTTCTGGTTGGTTTGCAAATGATTCCTTGAGTTTGAGCAGCCAGGGGGAATTGTCTAATAAGACAGCTTTGCTTGATGGAAAGTCTCATGGAATAGCCTATAGGATATTCTGAAGCTACAGGGCTCATGCTTTTGGGCCACAGAACGTGGAGAAGGTCAAAGGCATTGTTTAAAAGAGAAAATCCATCTTTAGTGCTTTTTTAAATTCAAGGCTGGGCAGCAGGGAACAGGGGAATACATATTTGCCAAATGGAAGTACTTGAAATCAGGATGGAAGGAAAATAATTTTATTTTTATAGTCCTAAGGGGGCTTTATAAACAATGAGGGTTTTAATTAAAACAAAAAGCCATTCAATAAATGTGTATGGGGATATCCGCCTAAGAGTTATCTGACCCAGGGGACATGGTCATGTGGGTTGTTTAACTAGGTATATTTTGGAGTCATTGATAGACCCGATTAACAAGGAAACTCCCTGCCAAGCTGATTCCCTGCTTACTTCCCTATTTCCATTGTCAGTGAAGATGGGGGGTGGGGGAGAGCCAGAGCTGAAGTAGGCAGGTACTGGAAAATTACTATTTTTATTGCTGAAGACATTGTATACAAAAATAGGCTAACCTTTTCTGGGAGGGCGCAGCCCTGAAACGTTTGCCTTCTGGTACTCTAGAAATTTCTCTTTCCTCTTCTTCTGGAAGCCTTCGACAACTGAGGTTTGGGGATTTGGCCTTCTAGAAAGCTTTTACCTTCTGAACAGATTAAAACCTGGTGATGTCACCTACTGTTGTGTGTCAACTCTGACGCTATTTTTATTACAATACTCTCTGGAAAACTGGGGTGAAGATATTTTAGTCAGGCAGTCATTTTATTGGCATTTTTTGTTTGTTTGTTTGTTTGTGGCTGGCCAGTATGGGGATCCAAACCCTTGATCTTGGTGTTAAAACACCGTCCTCTAATCAACTGAGCTAACTGGTCAGCTTCGACTTTTTTTTTTTTTTTTTTTTTTTTTTTTTTTTTTTTTTTTCTAATCAACTGAGCTAACTGGTCAGCTTCGACTTTTTTTTTTTTTTTTTTTTTTTGATATATAAATTTACTCCCACATCCCTGGGTTGATGTAATTACCAGCATTGATGCAGTGTCATCATGAGGACCCTGGAGAGTTTGAGCAAAGTTTGGACTTGAAATTAGGATGGAAATGAGTTCCAGAGGCCCTTCCTCTGCTGTCTTTGTGAACCCTCAGGGAAGCCTCTGTGAGTGGGGAACAGGCAGCAGCGAGGGACGGGAGATATAGGACTCCCCGCCACTGTCCTGTGCTGCAGCTTTCTCTGGCTGGGAGTTCAACTCCAGGAAACTTCTGCTTTCACAGCAAGCCTCATATATTAGTTGCAACTTTATGGAGTAAGCCTACTGAGTGTTTCTTCTGATGGGGCAGAAAAGACTTAGAGCACCTATGTGAGAAGATTGAGGGCCTGGCCAGTCTGAAATGTGGCGGTGGTCTGTGTCCTGTGTGTGTCCACCCTGGGCTTGGGGTCATAGAGGGCACTAAAGGTCTCATGGCTTGTTGATGGACAGTGATCCCTCAGTGTCATTCTTTGTGCCCCGTCCAGTAATCTGGATGTCTGGAAAGTCTCAGGGCAGGATGCTAGGCTCATGGCTGAAATACAGTGCATGTTCTAATTTAGTCAGGAGCTCACTGACAATAAACATTGTTAATACATAAGTTACTTATTTTGTTCAGAAATGCTTTTGTTTTGGGCCGGCCCGTGGCTCACTCGGGAGAGTGCGGTGCTGATAACACCAAGGCCACGGGTTCAGATCCTATGTAGGGATGGCCGGTTAGCTCACTGGGTGAGTGTGGTGCTGACAACACCAAGCCAAGGGTTGCGATCCCCTTACCAGTCATCTTTTCAAAAAAAAAAAAAAAAATGCTTCTTTTTTTCTCCAGAAGATTTATTAGATGAAAATTCAGACTATGAAAACTAAACAATGTTACGAGAGTATCTAAATTCAAAATACAGGTAAAATTATTATTATTATTTTTGTCTTTTTTTTTTTGAGACCGGCTGCACCGCGCTCAGCCAGTGAGCGCACCGGCCATCCCCATATAGGATCCGAACCCGCTGCAGGAGCGCTGCTGTGCTCCCAGCACCACACTCTCCCGAGTGCGCCACGGGCTCGGCCCAAAATACAGGTAAAATTAGACATGAAACTTTAGCCCTGGAAAGGCTTTAAATCATTCGTTCCCTACTGGAAGTGATCCCCCCCCCCAGGGGACATATGGCAACATCTGGGGACATGTAGCAACGTCTGGAGACATTTTTCTTTCTCACAACTGGCAAGAGGGGTCGTGGAAGTGCTACTGACATCTAGGGAGCAGAGACTGGGATACTGCTAAACATCCTACAAAGCACAGGCCAGCCCACAGTGAAAAATTATTTGGCTGAAAAAGTCAGTAGTGCCAAGGCTGAGAAACCCTGCATTTGTGTGGGTGGGGGTGTGTTCTTAAACAAGGACCCAAGCAGCTCTCACCACCCCCTCCTGCCTTCACAGTGGTGAAGATGGCCACCTTTCCACTGAGGGCAGGCAGGTGCCAGGCAGGTTACCTCCGTTATATCCTTCAATCCGTATGACTTTTGAGGTGGGGGTTTTTATCTTCATTAGACAGATGAGGAACCTGAAGCTCAGAGGGCTAAGTAAATTGCTTGAGGGGACCCAGTGGGGAAAAGGATGGGCAGGGATTCAGGCCCAAATCCATCTCCCTCCCCAGTGTCTGCTCAACTCCACACATGTGGTGGGACCAACTGCCAGGCTCAAATCCCAGCTCCACCACTTCCTAGCTGTGTGACCCGAGCAAGTTATGTACCCTGCCTCTACCTCAGTTTCCACATCTGAAAAGTAGAGATAGCAAGGTCGGTGTGGAGCAGGCCAAGTTTTGTGATAAAGCACCTGGGCCCATGGTTGCATTGCTGACTCTGCAGTGCCATTTCTTTGCCCTCTAGTATGGATGCTGAGGGGGAGGAGGGCAGGAGTCCGCTGTGCATGTGCGGTGTGCTAGGCACAGGCCTGGCACACTGGGCTTAGTCACCATGAACAGTCATTTCTGTGTTACCTTGTTGGGTCCACTTTTTAGAAGCTGGGTCTACACTGCCCTTTTTTAGGACCAAGCTGTGCGAAAAGCGAGGCATGCTTGTGTTGGGAACACCCATGGGATCAATCTAGATAACCAGGCTTCAGGATTGTCTTTTCATCTTCCCCTTTGCAGACACCTTGGAAGAGTTTAAGGAAATGAACAAAGGTACGTGGAAAAAACTTCAGGAGAAGTTTGCCCCCAAGGGTCCTGAGGAGAAGCACAAGGCCTGGGCTCAGTCCTTATCTCGCCGACCTACCTAAGTGTGGAGTCTTGTATGTTGCCATCGTAAATAAAACTGCCCTGATCTCCCCTGACCTCACGGTTTGGGAATCTCATCTAGCCTTCACAGAAAGGAAGCCCTTGTTGCTGTAAAGAAAGTTTCATACTGAGAAGGGATACCGCTTGAGCTGTCCGCCACGACCACCGGTCAGGGTAGGGAAGTCTCCTGGGGAGAGGAAATGCAGGTTTCCCTTTGGGCCCAACAAGGGAGGGTAGCGAGGCCTTTGCACAAGGTGCTTCCTACACGGTCACAGGGGCCCCCACCTCACCAACAGGGGGACCGGCCATCTCCTGCCAAGATTCTCAGGCTCCCTTTTGTTGTAGGAGCTCCTGGGAGGAAGCCAAAAATAGCAGTAAGTACCTAAAAGGCATCCTGTTGCAAACAGAAAGCAGCAGGGAGGTGGTGAGGCCAGGAGATATGAAAAGCCTGCTTGGCCCTCATCCCCACTGACTCAGAGAAGGACGGAGCTCAGGCTGCTGCTCCTGATCTTGCAAAAATCCATGTGCCAAGTTGGCTCAAGGGACAGAGAAGCTATAGACAGGCCTTGGCCAGGCAGGGCTTCAGGTTGTGGTTGACTTCGGCACTGTGGGCAGGTTCTGTGGGAGGCCACAGGACAGAGACGTCACTGGCTGGGGATACACACAGGGTCACGTTATTACTCCATGGAAGCTTGGCTCTCACTGGTAGATGTTCACATTCCCTACTTGAGCTTCCTCTGTCAGGAACTCTGCTGAGAAAAGGGGTAGGGCAGGGGATGACAGCTCCCCTCATTGGTGGGAAGTACAAGGGGGTTCCTAACCTCGTTTGTACCTAAACTCCTCAGTATGTTCTGAAATCTGTAAAATAAAATCCACAGGATTACGACGGAAACCAGTTATACTGAAATACAGTTCTGTCCAGGGACCCCTGGTTAGGAATCGCTGTGAGGCAGATGGTCACACAGACCATCTCCTGGGGGCCTGAAAAGAGGCCAGGCCAGTAGGAGGGCTTGCATGCCTGTCCTCTGCAAGCGTGCCCTGTTAATCACCACAGTCCCCAGGGAGTACAGTAAATGCATCCTTTTTAGTGAACTGGATTTCTATTAATTTATTTAAGGCAATTAACATATAAGATCTCAGACCAAAGGACTTGTAACACATTTCACCAAAAGGAGAAAAAATAAGCAGTCAAAAAATAGCCACTCTAACACAGTTCAGCCCTTGTCACCTGGGACTGTGACTCTTCCCCAGGAAGCTCAGGAAGAGGCAGGTCCTGGGAGCAAGGCTGTTCATCCTTGTGCCATCAGGCCACCTGAAGCTGTCTGCACACTGTCTACAGCAGGTCTAAGGCACAGAGGGACTATGCAGCCGTGAGCAGATCTGAGCACAGCACTCTTGGAATGAGTTAAATAACAAAGCCCTAAAGTCACTAGTAACAGCATTACTGCCACCTCCCCCAGAGGCGGGCAGCAACCAAAATGTAGTGCTTGGAGAGAAAGGTCACCCCACTCCTAACCACCCACAAGGAAGACTACAAAGGAATGTCAGTTATTACTTTAAGGGACAGAGGTCTGCAGGATTATCTTCCTTTAAGGCAATAAGGTAAACTGAATCCTAGTGAACTTCCAAGTCTTTTTTTTTTTTTTAAGGGCTGTAGGCAGGACTCAGCTCTGAGGCTCCCCGTCCATGTTGGCCAAAGCCTGGGTTGGTGCAGGGATGGCTGGCAGAATGGGAGCTGGAGGCTGGGTGGGCACCTGCCCTTGACAGGCTGTGGGGCTGGCCAGGCCACCAACCCAAGGGAAGGGGCAGTACTGTTCCCAGTCACAGTCTCCAGTGACTAGCATCCTCTGTTGGGGCCTTCGAAGTCTCCTCAGCGACTCATGCAGTTCTGGACATCCACAAAGCCCAGGCGTTGCCTGCGTTTCCGCTGCTCCGTCATCTAGAGTTAAATAGATGCCAACAGGCCTGGTCAGGTCGCCCAGTGCCCTTCTCTCCACGGGCACTGAAGAAGGGCTGGCACCCACCCTTCCCCATGGACCCAGGTGCCATTCAGCACTGATGGCAGGCCAGGCCCACTTGGGGTGCTGTGAGGATGTCAACTCCAATCCCCCGCTCTCAATTAGCCTGTCACAAACCCCTGATTTGGTGCAGCTGTGAAACCACCCCACCTAAAAGAGGGGCTGCCTGATCTTCCTGGTGTCACTGCCAGATGCAGAGGAGGACATTCTGGGTAAGTGGGGATCTGGAAACTCCCCCATCACTAGTGAGCCCCTTGGAGGGACTCCCTAGCAGCTGCAGGAAGAAGAGAGTGTAGGACAGAGACAGCCCGACACCCCTGCCAAGGTTCTGCTTGGCCTTGTCTTTCAGAGGCTCGGGGAAGGGGTAACCAACCCCAGCCTAACATTCCATGGAGGGGAGAGTGTGTCTGGAACATGCCTTCACATCCCAGGCCAATGGGAAAAATGGGCAGGGGCGGCAGGGCACAAAGGCCACAGTACACAGTCCCCCCTCACCCACGTGGGACCCCAAGGATGGGGCCAGGGTGGGGCAGGGTGCACACCTGCTCCTTGAGCTCATTGAGCTGGGCGGTGAGGTGGGACACCAGCTTCATGGTGGAGTTGAGCTTGTCCTGAAGAATCCGGATCTCATTCTGCTCTCCCTCCCCCTCGTTGCTCACTAGGGACATGGCCCGCATCCGGGGGAACCAGTCCAGGTTCTTGTTCTGAAAAAGATCAGCAGTGGGGTGAACAGGCTTGGGCCCAGCCTAGGAAGGCCTTGGTTAGAAAAACCATAACGTGGGGGGAGGCTGCTACCGCACCCTTGACAAAATTACTCGCCAGGAATGTGTCATGGGAAAATCTGAGTTGACCTGGGTCCTCCCCAGGGCCAGAGTGAGCTGGCAGTGAACCCTCTGCCATGGTGACAGGCTGACTTCCGTTAGACGGCCCCGTGCACTGAGATTCAGTGCTTCACTGGTATCAGCACCATCTGTTTACTCTCCTGACACCCCACGAGAGGTGGGGGGAAGGCCTCTGCACCCAGACCCTGAATTTCCTTCCTTCCTTCCTTCCTTCCTCCCTCCCGCCTGACACGCACGCCCCACACTCCAGGAAGATGTGAGCCAGACAGATGGCAAATTGAGGGAGCGGGAGGCTCTGCTGAGGAGGGCTGGCATCTGACACGTGTCTGAGAGGCAAAGCCACGTTTCCGGGATGGAAGGAGTGGGAGGGAGGGGACAGCAAGCAGTTTTCTGGTTCCTTGTCATAAGCTATGAATTCTCAGACCGACAGATAAATCTATACTCAAAGATCAGTTCAAAGAATAGACTTAAAGACAAACAACTTTTTTTTTTTTATCATCACTGCCTTCACTCCCTTCATTAGTACAGAAATTGACAGATTATATTTGATTCCTCTTGGTCTGAAATTTTTAAGTTTCTCCAAGCTTACTCTCAGCCTGGAACCATCCAGACTTTAGGAAACTGCCTTCCCTCTCGCCGAGCTAGAAAAGGTCACATCCCTCGGAGTGACCCACAGATCACGGGACACAGGCAGAGTCTCCCCCTCTCCCACCCCTCCTCAGCATCACTGCACCACGGGCCATGGGACACCACACTCATCCCTCAGGGCTAACAAGTGTGCTATGGGCTTTTTCCTGACAGCAGAAGAGCGAGGCGGCCCCTCCGCAGCAGTAGGCAGCTGGCAGGGCTCCTGCGTAGCCGAGCGCCGGCTCCAGCTGCTTCTTCACTCTCCTGCTGACCTTTCAACAAGTGTCTGCAGCTGTCCACACCCCTCCCCCAGGCCACCCGGAGCAGAGCAGTCAGATGCAGCAGCTCCTCTCCAGAACCCAGGAGACTGGGGACCCTAGCCCTGACAGCCTCTGGGGCATAGCAACTCTCACTCTACAAAGCCTGCTTTGGCTGCCTGTGGCACAGCCGCCCACGGGCCCCATGAGGCCCTGCTCACACCTTGATCATCTGGGCCACGTAGCTCTCGGGACCCGTGTAGTCCGTCTTGTTTTTCACTCGGACCAGCACAATAAAGTACAGGTAATTCCACATGTTGTGCTCCAACTTGATGTGCTCCTCAAACGACACTGTCTTGTTATCAAACTTGTCCCTCTCCAGACCTGCGGGCAGAGGGCGAGAATGAAACTATGGGCCTCCAAGAGCCGTGTGGGGCCACTTGGTGGCAGGGACATGGCCTCGATGCAGTGGGGCATTTGCTCCAACAGCCCACTCTGGACTATTTAGGTCATTTCTGTTTAAAGCACCAGCCACTTAGCCGTGGAGATCCTGCCCGGCCACAGCTGCAGCCCTCCTGCGATGGCAGCTAAGCATTCTGGGAGCAAACGCCAAAATACACCCATCCCAGGGGAAGCAGGAATAGCTGGACGAGGGATGTGTGCTACAGGTGACACCTGCTCCTCAGCCTGACGTGGCTGGTGAGGGGACTAGAGCTTCAGACCAGGTGTGGGAAAAGCACTGGTCTGAGACTAGAAGCTTGAGGCCACTGCTGGGCTTCAGTGTCCTCATGTGTAATCCAAGAGGGTGTAAGGGATGGTCCCTGAGGCCCTTGCCCACCCACTTCTATTACTCCAAGTTCAGGCAGGGTCACGTTCTCCCCAGTTCTGGAATGAGCAAAGACAGCCATCAAGCCATCAGCCCCAGGGAAGGGCTCCCCAGTGGCTGCAGAAGGAAGAGCCAAACCGAGGCTGCCGAGCAGGAACCAGGCCTCACCACAGATGAAGCACGTCGTCTTGAGAATCTCCTCCTTCTTCTGCTTCTCACTACGCAGGTCGGCAAAGGTGTCAATGATCACCCCAAAGATGAGGTTCAGCACGATGATGATGACGATGAAGAAGAACAGGAGGTCGTAGACCACTCGTGCTGGGAAGAGCGACTCCTGCAGGGGCAAGACAGGCAGGTTGTGGCAATGGGGGCCCAGACCCCAACAGAAGGAAACGAGGGCCTCTAGATCCAGGAACTGTGAAGATGGTGGAGTGGACCCAACCTGGCTCCACGGAGCAAGAATCGCAACCAGAAGCCCTGCATTTGGATTAGGAAAGAGCAGACCCAGACAGGATACGCCGGAAGAAGTGCGGTAGAAGGAGCTTGGCGTAGGGAGCTAGGGCTGCGAGTCTCGGCTTGTCTGTGCCCCTAACTTTTAGTTAGGGGAAGAGCCAGCTCTGAGCTCTTCTGCCCCACCCTAAGGATGCCTGGCCTTGCACATTCTAGAAACCCTCTGTCTGGCCAGGGAGGTGTCTTCTCACTCCCAAGCAACTGGGGGTGGACTGGATTTGGGGAATGCTGGCTGCCCAAGCCAAGTCATGAGGCCTGCTCATGAAGCTTCCCTCCCCCTGCTGTGGGCTGTGCAGAAGCCAGCGCCCAGCACTGCTCCGCCTGACTCACACCTTCCCTAGCCCTGGGGCAGAGTGTGGTGCCAAGGTCTTTCCTTATAGCGTCTGCAGTGAGCTGGGGGAGGGGACAGCTCAGCAGCAAGGGACCTGGAAGTTGGCTGGGTGTGGAAGGCAGGGAAAAGGGGATACAAATGGGAAGGTCAACACTGAGGATTTGAGAGGAGGCTGAGCTGCTCTGACTGGCTGTGACCTGAGGGCAGGACTCTTCACACTTTTTGATCCAGACCGAGGCTTGGGCTTGTGGATTTGGGGATGGGGAAGGGGGTGCTCACATCTTTGGAGGGCTTGCGGAGAATGTCGCCCACGCCGCCACCGTTGCGCAGCCCATGGTTCATGACAGTAACGATGCACATCAGCAGAGTGTCACAGGCCCGCTCTGTGCTGTCTGGCTCCTCATCCCCTGAAAGCAGAGAGTGCACTCAGACCCAGCCACCTGCCTCTGCCCCCACCCCAGCCGGACTCTTGCAGACCCACCCACGAGCCTCACCTTCTAGGATCTCAGGCACCGAGACCCCCGAGACACAGTCCATGTTGTCCCTGCTACATGTGCCCACAAATGTGGCAGCTCCATGTGGCATCTCCAGGGGGCTGGCTAGAGGGAACATGGATGAGGTCACCAGAATGCCCAAATGCCTGGCTTTATCCCCCTGGGTCCATCCTCCGGGAAACCTTCCCTGATCCTGCCAGCTCTCCGCTGTTGGCTACAGCTAACGGTCTTCCTGCCTCTGCCCGCACTGGGCTGCAGCTAAGGGCAGGGAGGGATCTCTGTACCCCAGAGCCTGCCACACAGGCAGCCCCTGCAAATGCCGAGTTTAACATGAATGACGGGGTCTGCAAGTAGCTCCACCCAAGGCTCTCCCACCCCTCAATCTGTCACAGGAAAGAGAGGCAGATAGGGTGAACTAGACCTCTCCAGAACCCACAAAGAGAAACAGACAGGGAGCTTGGTGGGAGAAGTGCTATAGGTCGTGGTCCTACTGCCAGTCACTTGTTGGGCCCAATGTCATCCCCATACACCCGCCCAGGAGAAGAAGACCCCAAGACCTCTGGAGTGGTTGCCAGGCAGCCGGTCGACCTCAAGGATGAAGTCATCCTTGAGAAAGAGGAAGCCGACGATGGAGAACAGGTAGACCAAGATGAGGGCCAGCAGGGCAGTCAGCAGGATGGAGCGGCCATTGCGAGTCACACTCTTGATGACGTTGAACAGCGTCTCCTCACGATAAATGAGGTCAAAGAGCTGCAGGACAGGGGTGCGGCCTTGAGGAGCTGGGCTACCTATCTCGCTGGGGACACCACTGGACCCTGAAGGCTGCCCAGGTTCTCGATGGTTCTGCACTTAGGCAGAATAACCAAGCTGGATGGAGGAACCTGGACTTCCAAGGCCACAGAAAGGGTAGTGGCCCAGGGGAAGGCGTGAGGGGTGAAACGGGTGGGTGAATACCAGCCACAGAAGGAGAAGGATGGCTGGCTCTTATAGTGCATGCACCACATGCCAGAAACATTCTAAGTGCTTTTTGCACATGAGCTCATTCCATCTCCACTATTATTCTAGGTAGAGGCTGTTATCCCCGTTTTACAGATGGGGAAACTGAGGCACAGGGCAGTTAAGAAACTTGTACAAAATTACACAGCTAGTGGTGGCTATGCTGGGATGCAAACCCATGGTCTGCGTCCAGAGTCCAGGCTTGAACAACCACTGTACAGGACACATGGGTCACACAGAGGCCAGCAGGGGCTTCAAAGGCCAGGCTGAGGTCAGGTGGAAGACACCTCTGACAATCCACTCCTCCCAGCCTAGTGGCAAAAGGACTGGACAGAGACTAGTGCTGGGGAACTGCTAGCAACTCACAGGAAGCCCCACCTGTCCCCGTGCCCTATCCAGCCCCAGCCCTTGCAGCAGGCCTCACCAGGATGCTGTAGAAGAGCTCATGGGCAAAGAGGCCCAGGACACTAGTCAGGATGTAGCCCACGTGGTAGAGGAACTCCATGTCCATGACCATGGCCTTATAGCCCCGGATGAAGGTGCCACGGTTGCCCACAAAGCTCACCACAAACACGATCTTGTTGGTCAGCTGGAGGCGAGTGCAAGCATGGTGGTTAGTGCCCCTCAGCCCACCCTGAACCTCCACCCACTGCCACCATGCCCACCCAACACCCAGCTCAGAGGCCAGGCCCCCCCACTCAAATGAATTAGAGCTGGTTCCGTTCAGCCTGGGAGGCACGGCATTAATGAAATTGCTTCCAGAAATGCATCTGGGCTGCTACAGCCCAGAGTAGAGGAGAAACTCCTCGGGTCCTCCAGCTCCAGGAATAAAGTGAGGTACAGGTAGAGGAATGAGGGGAAAAGAGAAGACTGTCCTTTACAGTGACTGGGTAAGCTAAGAAAAGGCACCCCTTGCTCAAGGCACTTGGTTTCCCTGTGTCAGGAAATTGTCACAATATACAATCTTTGATGTCTACCATGTGAATAGTGCTTTTGGGCAGCACATCCAGCACAGCCCTGAAGCTGGTATTCCAAAGTCACTGTCTCTGAGTGCCAGCTGCCCCCAGCTGTCAAAGGAGAAGGAGGAGGCACAGGGTGGTCCCAACTGCTGGTCTATAATCAACTCGGGATCCAGAGAGGGTGGCTCCTGGGAGCAGCAGGCCAGCTGCAGCTGTGACTGCAGGACGAGCACAGGGTGGTTTGGGATGGGGGCTCCCTCTGGACTCACATTGAGGGCGCCCAGGATGTTGAGTGTGGGCCCGATGCCCAGGTAGTAGATGGAGCGCAGGATGAGCGCCACAATGAGGGGGCGGATGCTGTAGCGCTTGGTGAACAAGGCCGCGATGGAAAAGCAGATGAGGATCCAGAACAGCAGCGAGATGAGCGGGGAGCCCAGCACGCCTGGGGGCCGGGGAGCAGGGGTGAGCAGGTCTCGCTCAAGCCAACCACAGCCCTGATGAAGGTCCAAGAGACCCCAAGAAACCACCCCTTCCTGAAAGCCTGGACGCCATCACACTTAATTTCCCACTGCCCAGCGTGGGCCTCCTCTGTCACACCTGTGTCTCTAGGCCTAAGGAGCGCCCTCTCCAGCTGCTGCTACCATACCTGACTTCTGACTAGCATCTGTGTGTGTGTGTGTGCACGCACACACATATGCATGTATGTACCTTCTCCCATGAAGACAAAGACCCTGTCTGTCCCTTTGGACTGCACTTGTGTCTCCTCGCGATGGGTGAGAGCCCAGAGAGCAGTGCGGGGGAGCTTCTCCACCCTGCATCTGGTCCCCTCAGAGTCTGGCCCCAAGGCTCTCCCTAGCCCAGGGAGGGGACACGACAAGCCCCAGGGCCCCTCCCAGCCAGCCCTGTGTGCTCACCTGTGGACGCACCCTCCATGTAAGGGTAGAAGAAGGCAATGATGATATTGATGAACACAGCCAGGTTGAAGGAGATGCTGCCCCACAGGGTCATGCGGCGGGAGAACCAGTAGATCAGCGGCATGCCTGCAGGAGGAGGGTGGTGGTAAGCCGGGGTGAGGGCTCCCTGGTTAGCCTCCTCTGCACCCCACTGGGCCCCACTGCCCTCACAAGCTCCAGGCCCCACTCAGGAGGAGACGTGATGGAAGATCACGGGGTGGGGCGCCAACCAGCAGGTGAGGAAGGCATGAGGGGACTCCAGTGAGTAGCTCTGGACCACCCCACCCACCCGCCCATGGGGTCCTCACTGCGGAGCTTGCGCTGCCACTCCATCTCGTTGTGTAGGAAGGAAGACTGGTCGAAGAAGTCGCTCACTTTACTGCCCTGCTCGTCCTGCTCGGTGGTGGTGAACAGCCGGTGCTTGGTCTCCTCCGTCAGGAATTGGCAGATGGTGGGCACGGGGAACACGATCTGCTCCATGCTGCGGTCCTGCCGCACAATCTGGGCACACACGGGCACACGGTCACACCTGGGCCAGGCTCTCACTCATCCCGCCCCTACCGCTCCAAGACCCCACCTCGATCTGGGATGTGTGGTTCTCGTAGTAGGCCAGAGGGTCCTCCTCCTCCTCCTGTGCCGGTGCCGAGGACTTGAGCATCTGTGACAGCTGCTTGTTGTTGAGACTGAGCTAGAGGCGGGGAAGGGCGCTGAGATCAGGCCCCACAGCCCCCCACATCCAGGCCTGGCACTCGACCCCCAACCCTGCCAGGCCTGAGCCCACCTCTGAACTACACCCTAGTGGGTGCCCCCCCAAGCCAGCCCAGGCCAAGCCCAACCCAACTAGGACTCAGCCTCGAGGGTCTGGTGCCAAAGAGGGAACAGAACACATAGGTCACTGGGAGCCCTCTCAGTCCTGCCCAGGCTTCCAGACCTGCCTGCGTCTGGTTTCATCCCCAGGCCGGTCCTGCTCCCAGCCCTGTGAGAGCTGCCCTGAGATCCTAGCCCCTCACTCACTCCAGGCCACCCTTCAGGTCGCAGCTTCTCCCTGAGGCCCTGGCCACGCCCCCGCCGTCGCAGATCCCAGGGGAGCCCTCCGTTCTCAGGTCAGTCCTCGTCCCGCCCTCGGAGCACTGCCCCGCCCTCAACCCCAGCCTCCCGCTCCTCTTCAGCCCATCCCATGCCCCCGGCCACGCCCCTGGATCTAAGCCCCAGCGCCCCCAGCCTTGCGGCACCCACCATGGAAGAGATGCCCTCCGCCTCCTCCTCTTGGATGCGCCTCACTGGCCTCAGCAGGTGCTGCAGCTGTTTGTTGTGCCTGGAGAGCTGAATGGGAAGGCAGCGCAGTCACGGGACTGGTCACTGGGGGGCAGGGCCGCCAGGGGCGGGGCCGTGGGGTCTGGTACCTGCAGTGCCAGGATGTAGATGTTGTGGCCCACTTCCCGTGGGCTCACCTCAGAGTTCTCACGCTCCTCCTCCTGCAGGTAGGCCTTCTTGATGACGTCCACCTGGCGGGTAGCACCTGCTTGAATGCCCCCTTCCTAGGGTGGACAGGGCCAGAATCCCTGTCCCCACACACCTGCCCCCAGCCCAGCCTTACCAGCTCCTGGGGCCGCAGGCTGATGAGGATGCGCTCTGCATTTTCACTGTCATGCCGGCTCTCCATCAGAGCCAGGAGCAGCTTGGAGGCATTGTCCTGGGCGGAGGGGGCCATGGGAGGCAGGCCACAGTCTGAGGGCCCCTACCATGCCCCTGACAACCTCCTCCTTCAACTACTCCAGAACAGTCCCTGTACCCCCAAGATGTGCCAGGACCTTCCCATCCCCCCTCTCCCCAGGCTCGCTGAGAAGTGTCCTGCATCCACAGCCCACCCACAGGCCCGCCTTGACCCCCACCCTGTGGCAAGCACGCCCAACGCCCCGCCCAGACACATATGTAGGAAGTCCTTGGATAAACCCAGAACATACTTGCTTCTACAGTAAGTGTACATCCCAGCATGATTGTTCACATATGCAACCAGCACACATCACCACATGTATGTGCACACGTGATGCCCTCATCACACACATCACATGCACACCCAAGTCACTCCTGTGAGCCTGCCACCAGGCCCCACCTTGAGTTGCAGCACCAGATCCATCCGGTACTTGCACAGTGGGCTGATGTCGTTGAGAATCAGTGCAGTGATGATGTCTATGCCATTGGACTCGTGTGTCACGATGCAGGTCTGGCAGGAGACAGTGAGGGGAAATAGGGCCCAGGCCCCTCAGAATTGTGGTGGCTCTGGAAACCTCAGCCTCTCTCCCCGTCCCTGTCCACTCCATCCACCCACGCATACACACTGCCACCTGGGCTGCCACACAGACCACTGTGACAGCTCACCTGGTTCTCATGGCAAGGGCCCTGGCAGTACTCAGTGAGGGTCTCCAGGGTCTGGATGACAAGACCCACGTTGTCCTCATTGATGTAGAGCCCCAGCAGCCCCAGGCCCCCTGTGGTGCTGCCGCACATGATGTCCAGGAACTGCAGCGTCTCGCACACCAGGTTGTAGTTGGTCTTGTTGTTCTGACAGCGCAGGAAGTTCTGCAGAGCACACATGTGGTGGGCATGGCGACGCTCCAGCAGGGAGGCTGGCCCACCTGGAGACCACACTCCTGTGTGCTGCAGGGTCGGGGAATTGCCAGCCACAGAGCAGCGATGCCCAGGGCAGGTGACAGGCAGGGCACACATGCCACAGAGGGACGTCAGCCACAGTGCATAGCCAGATGGCAGTGCATGGCGAAGTGCTTACCTGCAGGTCCCGGTTGTGGTTCTCGCACAGCAGCTGCAGAAAGCGCAAGATGGGCTGCATGATGAGCACAGATGTGCCCATCTCGTTGCTTGGCCCGCGCTCGCCCACCTCATGCCCCCGATGCAGGCTGGGGCCCAGTGAGTAGTGGTATGAGGTGCCCGGCATGGAGAAGGAGGCCACACGGCCTGCAGGGTGAGACCCAGTGAGGCTGGGCTACTGGGAGCAGCCAGGCCCTCGCCCTCACCCTGTGCTCCCTCCCTGCACATCCTATTCTGTGACCGCCCTCACCCTGCACCCTGTGGCCCTGCCCCACACCCCTGACCTTTGGTGGTGAGGTCTGCCGGCTCACGGTCCTCACGCGGCTGGCTGCCCAGGTCATTCATGTTGACCGCCACCGTGGACTTGGTCTCCTGCTGGGCTCGCTTCATGCGGTCATGCAGCACCTTAAAGAAGCGCTCTGACTTCTTGTCGCTCGTCATCAGGTTGTAGAAGGATTTCTGGAAGTGGACGGTAGGATGAGGAACAGCCTTAGCACTGGGTATGGCTCTAAGCAGCCCATGGGGAGACTTCGAAGGCTCCACCCTGTGCTGCAGGGGCAAAGAGGGGGCACTGGTGGGCCTCCAGACATGCTCAAACCAGATGGAGACTGGGGGAGACAGTGTCCTCTGTGCCCTGTGGCTGAGGCCAGGGTGGGGAAAGGGGAGGGCCTGAGGGGGGTTGCACTAGGCCCTCACCAGCCCCTGCACCTGCCCACGCTCCTGTCTGCTCCCCACAGCAGCTGGTGGGGTCTCTGGGAGTCTACGTCACCTCCCTGCTTCACTCAAAAACCCTGCAGTGACCCCATCTCCCCAAGAGGAAAAGAGATGGCATCCATGGCCCGTGAGGCCACGTGATGGCCTACTACCTCTGACCCCAGGTTCTACCACCCTCCTCCACCCCATGCCAGCCACCATAGCCACATACCCTCCCCGACCTTCACACTGGCTCCTGCTCTGCCCAGCATGCACTTCCCCACGAGTCTACATGCTCGCCTCCAGGTCTCCATCCACATTTCCCCTCCCAGGGGCCTTTCCCATTACTCACTTTATAATAACCTTGCCTCAGCACTCCGAAGGCCCCTTTCCCGAATCATCCCAACATGCTCTCCCTATTACATGTGGATTGCTATTGACTGTTGCCTCACTAGGAATGTAAGTACCAAGAGAACATGGATTTTGTCTCTGTTCACTGAGAATCCTCAGTGCCTAGAACATTGCCAGCACAGAGAAGGCACTCATGCTGATTTACTGAATGAATGAATGAATGAATGAATGAATGAATGAACGAGTGGAGTGAGGATAAAGCAATCAGAGAGGGGTTTTTGGAGGAGGCAGGCCTTGAGTTGGGCACCAAAGGCTGAGGAGCATGTGGAGGAAGATGGAACGAATCCTGAGCAGAGGCTGAGATGCAAGGATGGTGGATGTGATGGGGGCAGGCTGGGGAGGAGACAGGCCTGGCTGCAGCAGAGGGATGTGAGGGGAAGGTGAAGGGGCCATGCGAGGTGGGGCAGATGGAGGAGGTGAAGCTGCCCATGGGCGGCCAAGACTTGTGCCAGCTGCCAGCACCCAGGCCCACAGCCAGGCCCCCGCGGCCTCAGTGACTTGGCACGCCTGCCCACCTTCTGGGTAGGAAGTGCCCACCCACCAAGGTAGGCAAGTGTCCAGCCCACGTCCACTCCACACCTGGATCTCAGTGTTGCCACCATCCAGCAGGCGGATGGCCAAGCCAATACTCTCCTGGAAGATCTTCTCATTCTTGGTGCTGGTGATGAGGTCACACACCAGCTTGGTGGCCCCCTCCTTGTCCAGCCGGCACTGGGTGGCTGCAATTGCTGACCAGTCTTGGTCCAGGCCTGGAGGGTGGGACTCACTTGAGGGGGAGCTGGTGGGGCAGGGGAGCAGAAGGGAGGGCCCAAGTCCTGGGTGAACGGGAGGAAGGCAGGGGAAGATGGTACTGACCGGTGCCCATGGGGTCTGGAAGGTCCCCTCGCGAGCTGGACTTCCTGTTCTGGAGGTAGTTTTGCAGGAGCATCTTGCGCAGCTGGTTGCCCTGGGGAGGGTGGGAGTGAGACCCCCTAGTGGGCACATTGCCCCATTTAACAACTGGCCCAGTACTGATGACCTGAGCCCCTGGCCCCTCCTGGTCTGGCCAGCCTGCTGTCCAGTCCAGCACACTGGTGCTTGCCCCACCTGGACACTCACCCGGTCCCCGTACTTGTTCTTCTTGAGCAGCATCTGCTGCAGGGTCCGCAGCACCTTGATGCACAGCTTCTCCTCTGACTCCATGAGGTCCTTGGTGTGCTGGATCAGCCTGAGCCATGCCAGGCCAAGAAGGATCTCAGGGCAGCCCCACGCTGCCGCCCTCCAGCCACTTCCCCACCCTGGCCCTCTGACCCTGTGGGCCTGTCTAGTCCCCCTGGCTCCTTCCCCAGCCCAGGCCACTGTGCCCCTGCTGCCCCTATGCCCCAGCATCCCACTCACTTGGACAGGAAGCCCCCACTCTCACAGCGCTGGTAGGCCTCACTGCCCTCCAGGAAGAGCAGCTCAGGCCAGTGCAGAACGTCCACCAGCACAGACAGCTCGGCCTGCACCAGGGGCTTCAGCCGCTCCTCCAGGGCAGTAATGATGTCCTGGGGTGGGCAAGGCAGGGTTACCACCATTCCCAAAAGATGACCAGGGCTTGACTGCTGTTTCCCTGACCCACACTCCAAGTAGCCCCACAGATTGTCCTGGACCCATAGAGACGCCCTAAACAAAGCCTGACGTCTGGCTGCGCAGAGTTCCTGGCTGGGAGCTGCAAGTCCTGGCTTTTCTCTCAGCTCCTTCTCTAGCTCTGTGTGACCCTGGGCAAATCCCTTGTTCTCTCTGAACCTTGGTCTCCTGCCACATGGGGATAATAACCCACAACACCCCTTCTATAGGCCAGTGAGATGGTGAACAGACACATGTGGCACAAACAGGAGGGTGCTGTCAAGAGTGAGGTGTGGTACCAACCCCTTCATGAGCTCCAACCTCACCAGCAGGCCCCTGGGTTCCTCTGGCTCCCTCTAGAATGATGCCCTTCAGTCCCCTGCCACAGGCCTGCCTTTAGCTGCACCAGCCCCCTCCTGGGAAGTACAGGCAGCACCAGAAGGGACACCTTGAGAACCTACCCTTCCAAAGGGGAAGAACTGCTAAGTCAACCGGGCAGAACCCCACCCACCTGTAGCTTTTCAATGATGTTCTTGTAGTCCCACTGGTTGGCAGTGGGGATGACGCGGGGGAATGTCCGAGCAGCCGCCTTGTAGCTGGACACGTTCCGCTGAGCGGCAGCTACACAGCTGGCTCCACTGCTGAGCAACGAGCTGATGTGGGCGTCCAGGTCCATGGGCAGCAAGATGGCCCGGCCCTTGGCTGGGTGAAAAAGGAAGGGGTGCTGGAGGGCTGCTGTTGGGGGGCAGTTCAGCCAGCCAGAGGTCTGCTCAGGAATGCACACTGGGGGACGGGGTGAATTAGACCAAGGGTCAGGGGCTGAAGGACCCCCTCCCTAGCCCCCACTTCAAAGACTGAGGTGCTCTCTTCCCCTTGTTGGGTGGAAAGAGTTTCTCCCTCTTTGATTACACCCTGCCTCCACCCTGACCCCTCTCCTCCTCCCTCCCACCCTTTCCTCTCCTCTTCCCCTCTGACCCTAACAATCTACAGGCCTCCCTCCACCTGAGACCATTTGCAAGCACAAAATAGCAAAACAAAACCCTCTAGTTGGGGAACATCACCCAGAATTCTCTTCTGGGGAACTGAGTCAGAGGAGAAAACA
Organism: Galeopterus variegatus; assembly: GCF_000696425.1. Classification (NCBI taxonomy): domain Eukaryota; kingdom Metazoa; phylum Chordata; class Mammalia; order Dermoptera; family Cynocephalidae; genus Galeopterus; species Galeopterus variegatus. Next base: position 266,902 of record NW_007728505.1, read on the forward strand.
GCTCTTCTCAATTGCCGAGATGCCAGGCAGACACCAAGAAGGACTTACTGAGAACCACCTGGGAGCAGGTGACAGGCGAGCTTAAGGATAAGGTGTTTATTGTAAGGGCAGGCATCCCCATGTGACGGAAGGGAGGGGTGGTTTGGAGCTGGCCAGTGGCCCCAGCACACTCACCCACCATGGCGAGGGTCCGGATACAGGCCTCCACGGAGCCCTTGTGCTGCTGCTGCAGCCACGGACACTCAAGTAGCCGGGTGGTAGACTGCAACAGCTGCACCACGATTGTCTGGTGTGTCTGCAAGAGGCCACACACCCTGCCGCTACAGCTCGGCCCACCCCTCACCCAGTGACCAGGGCCCACTGAGAATGGGCGTGGATGGAGGGACAGGGCCTTCACTAGCCACCATGTGCCTTTGTGCCGGTCAGGAAAAGGCACCCATTCCCTTCAGCAGTGCGCAACCTGCCCAACTGTATAAGGCAGCCCTTTGTGTAACTGCCCAAGGTCCATGCCTAGGGCTCACAGCCATGTTGGTGACCTTTTTCTTCCTCTAAAAAAATGTTTTATAAGTTAATGTGTGAAGAGGTAATGCACTTAATAACCAAAAGGTTATTAAAGATAAAAAAAATTAATAACCAAGAGGTTACTAAAAGATATACTTTGAGAAGTCTCTCCCCCACCCTTGTCCCTTTCACCCCATTCCTCTACACTCTGTCCTGGGGCTGATCAAAGGTGGGGAAAGCTGATACAATTTACCAGAGTCCCATAGTCCCAAATGGGTCCCAGGGCCCAAACAAATGTGTGTCAAAATAAACCCACCCTTGCTGGGAGGGCGGGACCCAAGTTTGTTTTTTTTTTACCACTCTCAGAAGCATTATTCTCACCCCACCCCACAGGTAACCCCTTTGATTGGTTTCTTATATATCCTTCCAGAGTTTCTTTATGACTCAGGTGGTGTAGCAGGTCCTTCCTCAAAGGAACCTGGCTCTCTTTCATTCAAGGGGCTCTGGGGCTGAGAACTGGCTCAAGTCTGAGAATCTGGGGATTGACTGAAGGGCCATGACTCTTCCAGTGATTCAAGTCAGACTTCTGTACACCAGCCTGGAGTTCTCCCACTTACACAGATCAAGTGAGGCTTCAGAAGGCTGGCTATCTATTTCAGTTCTAGGGACACGATGATTCACTAGCCAAGGTGGAAGGTCTCTGCGAGTCACACTTCCCTGACCACCGCTGTGGCTCTGCTGTCCAGTGCAGTAACCACGTCCACCCTGTCTCTGGTGAGTAAGTCGTCCCCTGCCACCCAAGACCCACCATACCCACTGACTTTAGGAATTCCTGTTTGATGGTACAGTTCTCACTGTAATTCCTGGCCCACAGAAACTGTGAGATAATAAACACTTGTTTTAAACTGCTAAATTCTGGGGTAATTTGTTGCACAGCATAGATAATTAATACACTCGTATCTTCTCCTATATCTTCATGCACTACAAGCAAATATGAATATATATTCATATGTTCCCCCTTCCCTACACAAAAGCTAGCCAGGTTGGCCACGGCCGGGGCGAGAGCTCACCTGCAGGGAGGTGCTGTTCTCGGAGAACGGGGAGCTGAAGAAGGCATTGATGGTGTCCAGCACCACGGTCAGCACGTACCTCTCCAGGGTGGGGTCAGCCAGACGCTTTTCACGCTTACTGCACACCTGGGGTTGGACAGAGAGATGCCTGGGGGGATCCACACAGTGGGTCCTCCACTCCCAGGCCCCCAACCACAACCCTGCCCCACAGCCCCCCAGCTGTGCCATGGACAGACCCGTGCCATGTCCAGGGTGAAGTTCTCAAAGAGCGTCCAGATGTGGTTGCTGGTGTAGATCTCCTTCATCTCCACCTCCGTGTCCACATAGCAGTGGTTCACGAAGTTCACATAGGCCATTTTCACCTGGACAGCCGGGCAGGGAGGTCAGGGGCAGGGGCAGGGCCACACACCCAGGCTGTCCCTCCTGCACTGCCCCATCCCGCCCCCAGCCTCCCAGCCCCATCCACTTCCCCAAATTTCCCCCACCTCCCCCTTCCTATCCTCCATGGCAGGACTGAACAGCTGCCTTGCTGGGGGCTCTATGCTGCCCCTCATCCCTGCCCTCCAGCTGTCTCCCAGTCCCCAGGGACCCCACCTCAGTGATGCAGTCCTCGTGCGTCACCACGGACACTACATCCTCCAGTGGCAGCAGGGAGGTGCACTTGATTTCAGTATAGACATTCTTGCCCTCGGCACAGGCAGCCAGCAGGTCCACCAGCGAGATGTGGTACATGAGGGGGCTGTGGTCCTCCACGCCATCGCGGGCGGCCTTCATCATGTCCAGCAGGTGGGCCAGCGAGGCCTTGTCATTGTAGAACACCACCACATCGTCACCTGCATTGGTCAGCTATGGGCGGGAGGGGGCCACACGTCAGACCCCTTGGTCCTGGGTCCCCACCCCTCTCCTGAGCTTCCAGGGAGAGACTCTGACCCCAGTACTCAAGAAAATCCTCCTTGGCCTATTTCCCTGGCTGATGCCTCAGGCCCCCTGCCATCAGGGACCCAGAAAGTCCCCCCTTCTCCCCATTGGAAAGAAGTCCCACTTAGAAGCCCTCTCTAATCCCATCTGCACCTGGCTCACCCCCTCCCTCCCCCCTGGGCTCCCACAGCATGTAAACCCTCTCGGGGCACAGATGACATCCCTCTCCTGTCAGCAATTATATTATTCACAGTAATATAATAATAGCAATTAACAATTAACATTGCACAGCACTTCTGGTATATAAAGTCTTGTTTATGACATCCCTAGCCTCACTCCAGTGTTTGCTCCTTTCTCCCGGGCCCACGCTGGCAGGTACCCTAGGGCAGCAGCCACATCTGTCCCACATTTAGACTCCGCCCTTCATCCTTCACGCCTTCAGTTAATAGGTGTTTGCTGAGTACCTACTGTGTGTCAGCCACTGGGGCCTAGCCACGAGCACAAAGGACCTGGTCCCCGCCGCCCACCCCTGCCCAGGAGCTCACATTCAACTGACTTCTCCACGCACACCTAGTCCTTGGCACAGAGTTCATGATTTTTAAAAAAATGATAATAAGTAATAAACGAAGGAAGGACTTGATTTCTTTCAGGCCTAAGTTCTTTCTTGCCTGAGTTCTACTAGGTGCCTAAGTTCTACTGGGTCTCTGCTTAAGTTCTGTTAGGCCCACAGCCTGAGTTCTACTAGACCCGCAGCCTTAGTTCTCACTCTGTCCCCTCCATAGCCCAGTGGCTGAATGTTGCTTTCGTGACCCTCTGCCTGACTTCTTTAACCCTGTGGCCCACCACCTGAGTTCCTTCTCTGAGGCCCACCACCCACGTTCCCTGTATACCCCTCAGCCCTGCCCTCACCTCAGTCATGATCATGTCCTGGCACTTCTTGACGTACTTGCCCTCGGCCTTGATGACGGTGTGCAGGAAGTCCAGGTACTGCACATGACGCCCATGGGTGGCCAGCAGGTGCACGAAGTGCTGCAACACGGGCTCACTGATCTCAGAGCACAGCTGGTAGTTGTTCAAGAAGATGTGCTGCATGGTCTCAGCCTCCAGGAGCTGCGGGTGGGGCATCCGTCAGAAAGGAGGTCCCAGCCCCATCCGCCACCCTGGTACCCCCAGCCCTGTGCCCTCACCCCCGGCGTGAGGAACAGGTGCAGGTGCTTGTGCAGCAGGGCCTGGTTGCCAGGGTTCCCCGCACAGAACTTCTGCAGGAACTGGTGTGTGTAGCGCAGGATCTCCATCATCTTGGCATCACCCTGGGCATAGAAGGCGGGAGAGGGTGCTGGGCCCACCAGGAGGAAAGCGAGGCCTGATCTGGGGCCCAAGCTCAGACAGGTGTGGGCTGAGTCAGGGCTTGGGATTGGAGCCATGAAGGGGCCAGGTTAAAGTGGAAGCTGGGCCTCCAGGTCAGGATGGAAATGTGTGAGGGGCGGAGAAGCAGAGATTGAGATGAGGCTGGAGTGCAGGGCAAGGTAAAGGGGTCAGAGTCAAGAGTCAGGATGAGGTGTGAGACATATCAAGATCAAGATCAGGCAGGGTGAGGGGCTGACGGTCAAGACTGAGATGAGGCTAAGATTGAAGTCAGGGGTCAGGGTGTGCCTGGGGTCAGATTAGGGTCAATATGGATCAAGGTAAGGAGGCTGAGTCAAAGGTTGAGATGAAGCTGAGATTAGCAGGGTTAGGCTGAGGCGGGAGAAGTTGGGGTCAGGGTCAAGAATCAGTGTGAGGCTGGGGTCAAATCAAGGTCAAAGTGGATCATGATGAGGGGTGGAGAGTCAAAGACTAAGATGATACTAACACTGGATTCAGGGTCAAGGTGTGTCTGGAAATAGGTCAGTGTAAAAGGTCAGGATGAGGCTGGTATAGGTGGGCATTAGGGACTAGTGGACAGTTTAGGTGGGGTCGGGGTTCAGGGTGAAACTGCCGTGGGGAGTCAGCAATCAGAAGGCAGGGTCACCTTGTCGTAGGGGATCTGCAGCAGGTCCAGCATGACCTTGTGGGCATCCATGTTCTTGAGCAGCCGTTGCTGCTTCTTCCTCATCTGCTCCCCGACTCCGCACATCTTGTTCAGCCGCTCCAGAATCTGGGGGGGAGACGGGTGAGCCCAGAGCCCCTCCCTCCTCCTCGGGATCCCCCCTGCTCGACCCACCACAGCCAAGTTCCAGCTGACATCCGGGACAGGAAGGAGGAGAGGTCCTGGCTGCTGAATCAGACCATCGCAACAAGCCAGGGAAACACTAAAAAGCCCAATTCCACCCATAAAAGTAAACAGAACAATGTGACTGTGAAACGGAATTTCATTCAATTCCTTCAGCTTTAAAATTCCATCTGGCCCTTGGTGGGGATGTTTTCAACATGCAGGAAAAGCTGGAAGATGTCTATTTTGAGGGCCAGTGGCCGGCAGTGGGGAAGGCGGAAGAGGCCAGGCCAGCTGGAGCCTCCAGGGCAGGCAGGTCTGGAGAGCCCGTCCTTGGGGACCCTCAGCCACTCACGCCCTTGACGATCTGGTAATTTTCACTGCTCTTCTCCCCAGGTGTCTGCAGAAAGCCCTCCTCGTCAGTGGGCCTCTGGGGCACAAGAGAGGATTGGGGTCAGGCAGGCCCAGTCTCGCAGGGAGCCCAATTCCAGCTCCCACACCCGCTCACCTCCTTCTTGTCTTTGGCGGCGCCTGCTTCCACCTCCTCGCCCTTGCCAGTGCCCTTCTTGTCCACCCACAGCTCTGACTTCTCCACCATGGTCCGCAGCCGGTCCAGCTCCGACTTGATCACCTTGTAGTTCTCCACATCCTGGGCTGAGATTAGCAGCTGCACCTGAAGTGGGAGGATGGACTTGGCTGGTGACTTGGGCACCCTCAGGTCCACAGCTACTTAGTGCCGTCCCCAATCCAGGACTCCTTTCCCAATGCCAACCCACCACCAGCTGCTCCTCTCCACCAAGCCAAATCCTACTTGATGTTTATGGCCCTGCCATAAGCCCACCACCTCCAGAAAGCCTTCCTGATGGCCGTAGGCCTCCCTGCACTTCCTGCCCTGAGCTGCCACATCGATGACCTGGCTTCAGTGACTCACTGGCTAGTGTCACATGCTGCTGTGGCCTGTCACCTGCTTACTCGGACCCCAAACAAGCAGGGCAAAGCATATCGGGATCACTGAACGTTGGCTGAGAGAGGATCCTGAACGCTGAAGACCTGGGCCTGTGTCTGATTGTCACCCTCCTCACTCTGGGTCAGTGGGCAAGGAAGGAAAGCTCCCTGGAACTTGACCTCATCCCTCTCAAATGGGAATGAGAGCAGTGATCACCTGTCACGGCTGCTGCAAGAATTCCATGAGATAATGCAGGTGCTCGGTCCCTGGTTCTCAGTAAGCACTTATTTCTAAATGCCAGCACCGATTGTTATAGATATTTCACAAGGAGCTGTCAAGAGTACGTGACATCACAACAACAAACACCAGTCACTTCAGCAAGGGCCGCCTGTATGCCAGGTATGACACAGCACTTAGCATAGGTTCATGGAACAGAGCTCGCAAACTGTAAAGTGCTGTCCACATCATAAGAAATGGCAGGCATTGAGCCAGGCTGAGAGGAGACAGACAAAGGCGGTCGAGACTCGGCCTCCCCTTTAAGGAGCTCAGCAAAACTAGAAACCCCAAATGTGCATCCCAAGCTGAGCTGTGGACCCCTGAGCTGTGAGCTCCTTAATCATCATTGACTCCAGTGCCCGGGCCGGGGGTCCTCCGTCACCTGCTTGAAGGTGTGCATGGCCTCCTGCCGCTGGCTGAAGTGCTTGAAGAGCAGCTGCAGGGCCCCCGAGACCAGCGGTGCATAGTCGTGCATGGTCAGGTGGATGAGCACGCGCAGGAACATGCGGCCACCCTCGTCGTCCACCTCCAGCATGCTGCTCGTCTTCCTGCCGGCGGGGGACGCGGGGTTGGCTCGCTCCCTGCCACCCACTTAGCAGAGCAGCGCCCAGTATATGTACCATTTGTTAAAAATATTGGCATTTTCTCACCAGTGTGTGAAGAGCCACTGCCCTGAGCCCCCCAAGTGGCCCCATGTCCCCTGGGATCCCTCAGGGCTCACCCTTAACTAAGCAACTAAAACAGGGACTCTTAACAGGAGATCCGTGGACCCCCCCACCACCGAGGGGGTTCATGGACAGAAGAGATGTGGAAAACACAGCGCCTTTATTTTTACCAACCTCTAACCAAAATGTAGATTTCCTTCAAGGAGGAAATATTAGTGGTATCTGTGAGTTTGTCACCAGTAAAAATCACAGATGTTTTCACATCACCTCAAACTTGCTAACAGAAACCACTAAATATTGTTTAGACTCATCACTACTTCAAAGTAATGGTGCTAATTACACTATCACTTCTGAGAGGAAAATATATATATATGTATATATATATAACTATCACTTCAAATTTGTTTTCTTCAATATTTTGATAACTGTATCTCAATGACATTGGCTCTCTTTGTAATTTTATGTGCTGTATTTCATGAATTTTAAAATGCCATTCTGAGGGTCGGCCCGTGGCTCACTTGGGAGAGTGTGGTGCTGATAACACCAAGGCCACGGGTTAGATCCTCTTACCGGCCATCTTTTTGAAAAAAATAAAATAAAATAAAATAAAATGCCATTCTGGCAGCTGGCCAGTTAGCTTGCTTGGTTAGAGCATGGTGCTGATAACACCAGGGTCAAGGGTTTGGATCCCCATACTGGCCAAAGCCAAAAAAAATTTTTTTAAATGCCATCCTGAGAGGGGCCCACAGGCTATGTGAGACACAGGAAGAGCATGGAGCCAACTCCCCGAGGGACCCCTCCCACTCCAGCCTGCCAGGGTGGGAGTGGAGCAGGCTACATATCCCCCACACCTCATCCCTACTGTGGGACAGGGGACATTCATCTATCTACCTGACCCAAGTCCTTCTGCACAAATAGAGGCATAACTGCCCCACGTGGAGGCAGGGGAACAACCAGGATGACTGGGACCCAAGTGGCCTCTATATCATTGTGGTTGAGCAGAAAAGGGAGAGCCTGGTAAGGGTCTGAGGGGGAATGACAGGGGTGGAGGGCAGCCCCAGCCCCAGCACACCCAGACTGTCCCAAGAGAGGGTCCCAAGAGGGGGTCCCAAGAGGGGGTCCCAAGAGGGGGTCCCAAGCCTATGTGGGCATCACCCTCCCAACACCACACACAAGCCTCCACCTGGACCCTAGCCTCACCCCACTCCAAACATGGCCTCCGCCTGCTCCCCAATTCGGTCCAGGTTCATGTTGGCAGCTGTGAGGAAGCACAAAGGGCAGATGGGTCAGTGGGTAGGCCCATGCCCAGGCAAGATGGGGAGCACAGGAGTGAAGGAGCAGGGAGGCATCCAAAACCCCTTCCTGCACTGCCTGGTGGCAGTTCCTCTCCTGCCCCTTCCAGGGTGGAGGTGCTGAGTTGCTGGGCAGGAACCACAGCAGCCCCACCATCCTGCAGGGCAGTACCAGCGTGTGCAGAGTTCCAGGCCAGGAGAGCCAGGTCCTGGTCTGGCTCAGCCTCTGACTGGCTGTGACATTGGGCAAATCCCATCTCCTCTGTGGGGCGCAGTTTCCCCATTTAGGAAATGGAGTAAAGGATCCCTGCCCTTCCCCCTCATTCTGGCAATTAAATGAGACAAGGGAGGAAAGGCCTCTGCAGACTGGAAAAAGGGGCAGGGCTGGGGAGCTGGCCCTGAGGTGTCCCTGGCTCTATCCCCCTGCTGTGTCCCTGGGTGAGTCACAGCCTCAGCCTGAAGGCTGGGTGAAGGCAGGGTAGGGGCTCACTGGTGGAGTCGAAGGCGGGGGCTGTGCCATCAGCCCCGCTGTCCTGCATAGGAAACACCTCAACAAACTCCTTCTTGAAGACGGACAGCAGGTAGGAGATGCGGTAATCCAGGCGGACGTTGAGGATGAACTGGAGAAAGGGGTAAGGGTGGGGTGAGGACCAGTCTGAGGCCAGGAGGACATTTCTGCTCCGTGAGAAGTGAGGGGGGCACCAAATAAGCTCTAGCACTTGGGAGGGGTCCTCAGCACACATGTTCGGGGATGCTCTGAGATGCCACGACAAACACACAAAGACCTCTCCCCAGGGAGGTCCTACTCAGACCCTCTTTCCCAGGCTGGCACGAACAGGAAAGGAAAAGTAGCTCCCCCATCCAAAGGCCAACTCTCATCATCCTATCCTGCTCGGCCTACCACACCCTGGGACTCTAGGAAAGGAAACCGAAGCCTGTGAGAGAGCAGGAGAGGCCACCATGGAGTAGGGGGTGAGGATGCATGGTTTGCAACCACTCTTGACTGGCCTCTATCCTCATGGGGCACAGAGCCTCTGGCCACACCCCAGGACACAGATGTGGAACCCCCCAGCCCCTGGCACAGTCAGAAGCCCCCTCCTCTGACACCCCCGACCAGACTGGGTCCATGGAGGTTACTGCATTACCCTTCCTGCCCTCTGGTGACAGCAACGGTCCTCATCCCTCCTCAGGACCCTATTAGCCCCTACCCCAGGTGTTGCTGGAGTCTCAGATAAGACCCAGAACAAGGATGGCTGTGTTCACCTCGCAGTCTCTAGCTCTGCTTCAAAATCCCTGGGGCCTTGGGAAAGTTCCCTCCCCCTTTTACTTTCTTCAACTGTAAAATGGGGGGATGGAGCTAGACTTCAGTGCACATCAGAATCCCCTGGAGGGCTTGTCATAATACAGACTGCAGGCCCCATGGCCAGTGTTCCTGATTCAGCAGTCTGGGGTGGGGCCCGAGAACATACATTTCTAACAAGTTCTCAGGTGATGCTGCTGCTGCCGATCTAAAGACTACACTTCGTGAACAGCTGGGCTTGACAGCCGATCACTGTGGAGCTGCCAGTACTAAATACTAAGATCTGAAGGAGGTTTGCCCTGCCCAATGTCCCCATACCTGTCCCCATGACCTTCCCCTATTCCCAGCACCACCCGCCATGGTCCTGGCCCAGCCACCTGCAGGATTTCCAGGATCTTCAGCTTGGTCTCCATCACAACAATGTCTTCATTCTCCTCGAACTTGCTTCTGTCCAGTGGCTCAGCGGCACCAGCGCTGGCAGGCAGGCTGGGGGCGCCAAAAACAGACTGCTTGCGGCTCAGCACCATGGTGGACATCATGTGCCCCACGCCCTGGATGGACCGCCGCACGTTCTTGCCTGTGCAGCGGGGACAGGAGGTGTGCATCAGGGGTCCCTGGTCTGACAGGAGGGCAGAGTATACACTGTCTACGTCAGCTGCAGGGCAAAGCCTTGCTAAGGGAGGGACAGGGCTAACCCAGGAAGGCTTCCTGGGGGAGGTGAGCTTTAAGCTAAATGTGAGAAAAGAAGGGAGGGCCAGGGCAAAAGTGAACTGTGTGAGAAACAGTGAGAGCTGCTACAGAGGACGGGGGACTGAGGAGCATTACGGAGAGCACTAAAGACCAGGTGTCAGGGGCCGGCCCGGTGGTGCAATGCTACAGTGTGCCGCTTGGGAGCATCGCGGCGCTCCCGCCGAGGGTTCGGATACCACATACAGACCGGCCGCTCACTGGCTGAGCGAGGTGCGGGTGCAACACCGAGGGTTGTGATCCCGTTGCCGGTCCCGGCCCGGTACGGGCGTGACACTGAGGGTTGCAATCCGTTGCCAGTCACGAAAAAAGACAAAAAGGGGAAAAAAAAAAAAAAAAAAAAACAGGTGTCAGACTCTAGGCACATTTTGTGTATATCAGTTTATGCGGCCTGAGGGTGTCTGTGAGGGCAGGGCTGCGGCTCATCCGCCCTTCCTCCTCACATTCCCTGTCACTACTCCTCCATCACTGTCTCCCCTCAAGACCAAGCGGTTTTGGAAAGCAAATCTATCAGACCCCGGCGTCTCCACAGCGCCTGGGCAGGGGACCCCTCTGGTCCAGCCGAGGATAGAGGGGACTCGGGCCCAAGACGTCCCCCTGCGGCAGAGCCGGGAGGCAGGTTGCCCCGGGGGATGATCAGAGAGGAGGCAGTGGGCGGCGCGGGCGGGGCAAAGCCTCACCGCCTGAGTCCTCGTAGGTCTGCAGCATGGCCGGGGGCCCCTGCACGCAGTCGATGATGCCCAGCAGGGTGCGCGTGAGCCGCAGCAGCTCGCTGAAGCTGTAGAAGCCGAAGTAGATGAGATTGTGCGCCAGGCTGACCACCTGTGGGGAGGGTCGGG
>NW_007728505.1:278646-297168 GCF_000696425.1 Galeopterus variegatus
GAGGGCGGGGACCCGGGAGGGGCGGGGCCGAGGTGAGGGCGGGGACCCGGGAGGGGCGGGGCCGAGGTGAGGGCAGGGACCCGGGAGGGGCGGGGCGCTGGGCGGAAGAGGTGAGTGGACGGGGAGAGGCAGCCCTCGGCCAGGCACTGGAACAGAACTTGAGGAGTCCAGGGTGTCTGTGTTGTCCCCCTGAGCTGGCTGGGCACTCGAGGGGAAGTGGGGTCATGGCTTCCACAGCCCAGTCCTGGGTACAGACCGAGGCCCAGTGAGGGGACCGGCCAAAGCACCCCTGACTCCAGCCACTAGCACTCCCCCAGCCCACCTCAAAGGTGAGCTTGTTCTTCTCCTCGTTGGCAAAGGGCACGGCCTCGCTGACCACGTTGTTGAGATAGTCCTCCACGAACTCCATGGTGCTGGCAAACTTGTTCTTCTTGTCATCTCGGGAAGTATTGAGGTTGGAGTCATAGCTGGAGAGGAGGCAAGGAAGCATGTGGGTCCTGCGACGCGCTCATCCCTGCCTTGTCCCACCCACCTTCCATCACCCCTCTCACTCCTTGATGGTGATGGCTGTGGGGATCTCAGTCCAGAGGCGGGCGAACTTGACGGGTGTGACCAGCTCCTGGGGGTCACGGTCCACGTGTACATGCAGCATCAGGTGGCAGAAGGAGGCGCGCAGGTCAAAGGGCAGCATCTCATCCGCCATGCACAGGAAGATCAGGTCCACGCCTAACTGCTGGGAAATCTCATCGATGGCCAGGTACTGCCGGTCCAGGCACATGCGGGCAAAGAGCTTCAGCTGGTACCTGCAAGGCAAGGAAAATGGTGAGGACACAGCAGATGGGGGCTGGGGGTGCTGCTAGTGCTTGGATCTGGGCTTGGTGAGGACTCGACAAAGTGGCAAAGGACTTAGGTTAAAGCATGCACCAGCCACGGTAAATAAAGGACACAGTTCTGACTTAGGAAGGTGAAATGAAAACCCGTCTGTAGTGATGAGTATTCGCAATTCTCTCCCTCCTTGCTAAGTTGGAGAAACACTTTCTGGCTTGGCCAGGACAGATCTTTATGGGAAGAGGGATGTCTGAGAGCTGAAAGGCTGGGCCGGGGGGAGAAAAGTGAGGTGGGAAAAAACAGCCTCAGGCAGGGAGGGTGAGGACAAGAGTGGGAAAGGGAGGAGGGGAGGCGAGTAGCTGGTGACAGGTGTGTGGCTTCGGTGGCAGAGCTGCAGAAATGGGGAACATCAGACACTTTGCTCCACACAGGGGGACAGCATGCCTCTGCCTCCTCCTCAGAGACCACGTCACCTACAGTGGGCTCTGGAGCCAGACAGCCTGGGCATGAACTATGGCTCACCACTTATGGCTGTGTAACCTTAGGCGAGTTCCTCCACCTCTCTGTGCCTCCATTTCCCCATCTTTACAACAAGGGTAACGGTAGCACCCTCCTTCAGAGGGTTGCTGTGAGGCTTGAAGGAGTGATCAGGTGAAGCCCTCAGAACAGTGGGTGGCATATGGTAAGCATTTAAGAAGGGTCATCTCGGGCCGGCCTGGTGGCGCACTGCTACAGTGTGCCGCTTGGGAAGCGCGGCGGCACTCCCGCCGAGGGTTCGGACCCCACATACAGACCGGTTCCCGCTCACTGGCTGAGTGAGGCGCGGGGGCAACGCCGAGGGTTGCAATCCCGTTGCCGGTCCCAGTCTGGTACGGGGGCGACACTGAGGGTTGCGATCCGTTGCCGGACACGGAAAAAGACCAAAAAAAAAAGAAGGGTCATCTCGTATTATTATTCTAAAAATATCTATGTTTGGAGACAGTTTGGGTTTTTCCAAAGCCTGGTTCCTGGCCTGAAGGCCACCCAGTGCTCTTCGGGGTCACACATCCCGCCCGGAGTGACAGCTGCGTGCAGGAAGTGAAGGCAGGCACACTGCTGCGGAGGCAGGAGCCCCGCCTGAAGCTGTCGGAGCTCACCCCTCAGCAGGGCCTGGCTGACGGCCTCCTGGAAGGCCCAAAGGGCACAGGAAGAGGGAGGGAGGAGCTGAGCCAGGGGCACCTGTAGTAGCTGAGCACGTTCTCGTCGTGGGCATTGCCGGCCCGTGCCTCCTGGGCCAGCTGCCTCACGCTCTTCTCATGGTGCTCATTATTCTTGTCGGTCCAAGTGAGCCACACCTCCTCCTCTGAGTACTCGATGCTCAGGTACTCATGCGCCTGGGCCATTTCCTTCACGGGCCGAAGCCTGCAGACCAACAGCACCCCATCACCAGGGGCTGAGGCTCCATACCCAGCACCCTCCCGAAGCGTGCTCAGTGTCACTGCGTGCCAGTTCGGGTCCTATGCTGCCTCCCCTGAGAAATGTATTTCCATCTTGGGACCCTAAGCAGGCCATGAACTTCTTGAGAGCAGAGTCCTTGGCTCATTCTCCTCTCTTTGCCCCCTCCACCCTCTCCACAGTGCCAGGCACAGAGCTGGGCACACAGCAGGCACTGGGTTCATATCTGCAGAGCAGGGGGACAAGATCTAGCCTGAATCCAGATGGGCCCAAACTCTAGCGCAGTTGGGGCTGGGCAGGGTGGAGGCCGCCGGGCTGTGGGCAGGGGCAGCACATCCACTCACTCAGTCTGGATGAGAATGTCACTGTTCTTGGGGTCCAGCACACACTTGCAGATGAGCTCCTGGGTGACGGGGATGGCAATGTGGTTGGACACACACAAGTCAGAGAGGTAGTCCAGGAACCTGGGGTGGTTATAGCAGAGGAGGGGGCTCAGAGACTGGCCCCTGTAGAAATAAAGCTCACCCTCCCTCTTCCCCAACTGGCAGCTCCAGCCTCCCCAGAACCAGCTTACTGCTCCTGCTCCCTCCCCACAACTTGCAGAGGAGTGGGATGGGCTCCCAGCTACACAGGGACGGACAACCCACAGGGCATTGCCCCGGGGAAGGGGGAAGACTAGATGGAGGTCCAGGAAGTCAGGGTAAGGAGGCACAGAGGCTGGGATGATACTAAAAATATTTAACTGCTGACCAGTACATGTACTGACGGTCACTACAGAAGGGTCTTGAGGGCCTCCTGCCATATCAGGAGGCATTCCTCTTATTGCTTGATTGGGCTAAACTTGGGAGGGTCTCAGAGAGTGACTAGGGAGGCCAGAGTCTCAGGGAGGTGGCAATTTACCAACAGGTGTAGAAATGTTTCAATATTTTAACAACCAGCACTGGCTGACTTTCTATCCCAGGACAGGAAAGGGAGGGTGGAAGGAGTGGGTGCTGGTGGGGGAGGACGGCGGGCCCACCTGGGCTCCCGGTTCTTCCGCACAAGGCTCACGAAGGTCTCCACCTCGGTCTTGGTGATGTGCTTCTCCAGGAGCTTGCGGTTGTTGTGCAGTAGGGCAGTGATAGTGTCCTCGGCCAGGATGTCGTAGCCAATCTGGGACTGCATCATCCCAAACTGCTTGGCAATATGCTCCTGGGGGCAGGAAGGCTGGGGTCATGGGCAGCCACAGCAGGGCATGGGGCCCAGGTCTGCTGCAGAGCACTGCTCCAGACCCCGAGATAGGGAACCCCACCATAGGAAGGTGGAGGTCCAGGAGAGGAAGCCAGCGCTGAGCAGAAGAGTGGGGTGTGTATTATGTAGTTAATTAGCTCATGCTCTGCCCCCCCATCAGAGTGAAACCTCCATGAGGGCAGGGACCCTGTCTGTCTGGCAGGACTGTCTACATTATTTGTGAGACCCAGTGCAAAATTAAATAGCAGGATCCTTCTTCAAAAATTAAGAATCTCAAGACGGCAACAGCAGAGCCTGAACACAGCGCCAGACCCTTGGGAGCAGCAGCCCAAGTCCTGCTGTCTGGCGCCCTGCTGAACCCAAATGCCAAAGACAATACCGGCGCACAGTATATGCACCTGAGGAAATACCTGCTGATGAATGAACACATGAGTGGGTGAGTGAGCGGGGCACCCAAGCCAGGAGGGCTCAGGCCAGGGAAGCAGGTGGCAGCCCACCTGGTTCTTGCGGTAGTCCTCCTGGGAGTGCCGCAGCACACGGTAGCAGAGGCGGAACATGTGCTGGTAGGGAGCATTCTTCTGGTCCGACAGCTCCTCCAGCCTTACCAGAGGGCCCTCACCCCCCTTGTCTCGGAACGGGGCCTTCAGAATGCCAAAGATCTGGGGGAACACAGAGGATGAGGAAGTATTCCCCACACCTTCCCACACCCCTAATTATCCCAGGAACCCTGTGCCCACCTGATCCTGCCCCAAAGCCACCCCTGACATCAACCCCAAGCTGATTCCAAGCTGGACCACATTCCCAGCCCAGCCACCATTAGCCCCAATCCCAGCACAAACTCTTCCCCGTTGCTGGCTGAAATCCCGACGCTGACCTCAGCCCACCCTCCCTGATGTAGATTCTAATCCCAGCTCAGATCCTGGGCCTAGCTCAGCGTCTGGGGGAAGAGCAGAAGGTCGCCACAGCCCAAGGTCTGAGGCTAAGAGAAAAGGCAGGCCAGGTCATTGTGGCCAGAGCTTAGAATGAGATACACGCCTGCCTTGTCAAAAAAAGTTTTTTACATAATTTCAAAGATTTAAAACAGCAGCGGTTGGGTAGGATGAGAAACTGTTCCAGGCTGAGACTAAAGAAACAGAACAACCAAATGGATTAAAAATCCTTAGTTGGATCCTAGTTAAAACAAATAAACAAACAAAAAAACCCAAACTTTAAAAATACATTTTAGGAAAGTTAGAGAAATTTGGTGTGGATTGGGTATTATTGCTAATCTTCTTAGGCGTGACGATGGCATTGTGGCTATATAGGACAATGTCCTTATTCTTCGGAGATACATTCTGAAAGATTCCGGGGTGAAGGGCAATCTACTTTGAAATGCATGGACAGAGGGATGGGTGCACAGACAGAGCCATGTAAGGCCAAAGTGGCAGCATGGTAGCAACTGAATTCAGGTGGTGGATGTACTGTGTTCACTGTACTATTCTTTCAGTGCTTCCTCAATATTTGAAAATTCTTACAATAAAAATTTAGAAAAAAATTTTTGAAAAACAAGGACCCAACATCTGAGTTCAACCCTGGCCCTGCTTCTTGCTGGCTGTGTGCTCTGGATGGAGTCATTCAGCCTCTGGTGCTAGTTTCCTCATCAATAAAACAGGGATGATAATAACAGTGTGTCCTCCAGGTGGTGAGGATCAGATGAGTCTATCCATGTGGGGCACTTAGGGAAGCTCCTGGCACGTGGTCTTGCCCCATAAACATTGTTTTTTATAAAACAGGGATGATAATAACAGTGTGTCCTCCAGGTGGTGAGGATCAGATGAGTCTGTCCATGTGGGGCACTTAGGGAAGCTCCTGGCACGTGGTCTTGCCCCATAAACATTGTTTTTTAAAAGGGGTAATGAGAAACCACAGGGAGACTACAGCTCAAGTAGAGACGAGAAAAGGCAAATTCGATGTTAAAAGGCATCCTGATCCCAGCAGCCACCATTCCTCCCCAAAGCCTGTTTTATGGCCACCCTCCCCTCCCTGCTCAAAACACCTGCTTCAGAATGTTCTGCTCCCTCATCAGCTTCTGCCTCTCCCGGTTGGGCTTGGTGACCATGATGTCCAGGACGTTCTGGCCATTGTTGGGGACGTCACTGACAAAGAACACCAGGTCCTCCAGCAGCTGGATGACAAACCTGGGCGAGGGGACAGCAGGATGACAAGTGTGAGGTGCTGAGCCTGGGAAGCTCCCCAGGGCCCACCCAGCATGTGCTGCCTCCCCTACCCCCGTGGGCAACCAGCCTTCCTTCCCAAGGCATGACTTTCCTGAAATCACTCACTGGCCTCCAAAGAACAGTTTTCAGCTTCTATTCCCAGGTTTACCCTGAACTGCTCTCAAAACACCCCATGCCCCAGCCACCCTGGATTCCGAAGTGCCCCCAAGACAAAGAATCTCAGAATACTTCAATCTGGAAAGGAACTGCAGGCCACAAGGCAGGGTGTTTTGTGTGAAGGGATCTGCATTTACGTCCTGACTTAGCCACATACAAGCTGTGTGACTCTGGGAAAGTCTCAACCTCTCTGAGCCTCGGCCCCATCATCAGTAAAACAGAGGTAATGACGGTTCCTCACAGGGTTAGACTAGGAGTACGTGAGCAGAGAGGCAGGCACCCAACTTCAGGGGCCCAGGGACCCCACAGGGACCAATCCCCACTCCATCTCCCCTGCTCCAACCCAGCCTGCCCGACTTCTGCTTTGTGACTCCTCGTTCATGAAATGCAGACCCAGGAGGGCAAGATCACCCAGAAAACCACGAGACCCTATCCCTGTGGCCCACCTGCGGTCATTCTGGCTGATGAAGCCCTCACTGAGTTTCTCCACAGCACTGGCCAGCATGGAGCTGGCATCGTTGGCAAAGTCCAGGTCACGGATCTCGGACACAGGCACCGACACGATGGCAAAGGCCTCCTTATCCTCCTTGGTGGGGCAGGTGCCCAGCTGCAGGGACAGGGGTCAGCAGCGCACCCGGGTACAACTCCAGCCCAGCCCCGTCTCCATCCCCGGGCGGTCCGCACCATGAGCCGAATGGGCCTCTCCTCCTCGATGTCAATGGGCACGTTGGTGCTCTGGATCCACGTGTTGGTGCAGAGGTGCCGCAGCCGGACATAAGAGTTCCTGCAGGCAGGCGGGAGGGCAGGGACAGGGGGAATGCACCTCTGAGCGTGTCCTGCTGTCTGCCCAGTCTAACCCCCCAACACTGGTGCATCTTCCACTTCACTCCATACCCTCAACAGCTGTGGGGCAGGGGCCTCTAGTGCCTCTCCAGCGGAGGAGCCCGTGGCAGAGAAGAGCAGCCAGAGCCTGGTCCTGACCACAACACGTACACAGGCCCACAGGCCTCAACCAAGCTTCCAAAACCAAAGCTTTTTTGTAAACTTGGGACCAGGATTCAATTGGACAATTGAGGCTATTTAGACTATCCCATTTTAACATCAAGCTGCATGCATTTCACAGAAATACTCATGTCTTTGATTATGAAATACTGATATAACTTTTCTAAAATGTAAAACAATCTGAATCTCAAAATTCATCTGGCCCCAAGAGTTTCAGGTAAGGAATTGTGGGCCTATATAGTGACTCAATTAATTTTCCCAACTGCCCTGTGGACAGGTAGACTTGATATTCCCACTTTAAAGATTAGAACACTGAGGCAGAGTGATTGAGTAAGCTGCCTAAAGTCATACAGCTACTTAAGGCTAAAACCTAACTTGACACTTTGCAAGTTTCTTGATGCGATGTTGTAGAATCTCAGGGATCACAGGAGCTTGGAGATCAGAGAGCCCAGCCTCCCCCACAGTGTGTGGGTTCCCCCTGCTGCTGTGCCCTGGACAAACTGTCTCACAGACTGTGCTTGGGCACTCAGACTGACTGGGGCAGGCGACTGGTACCTAACACCAGAGAGAAGGCATTTTGAGAAGGCAGCGAGCACCAGAGTGTGTGGAGCCCAGGCTGGGCACGCAGAAAGCACACAATGGTGGTCAGCTATTGACAGTGTCAGAGCTGGACCCTCGAAGGCCAAAGGACCACAGCAGGACAGAGGAGTGAGGGAAGCGAGCACCAGAGTGTGTGGAGCCCAGGCTGGGCACGTAGAAAGCACACAATGGTGGTCAGCTACTGACAGTGTCAGAGCTGGACCCTCGAAGGCCAAAGGACCACAGCAGGACAGAGGAGTGAGGGATTCAGGGATTCCCGGAAACAGGACAGCCCAGCCTGGGCACCCCTGGCCAGCCGCTAGGCACACGGCACATACCCACCGGGGCACGAAGGAGTCGGTTTTCTGCAGCGTGGTGGGGTCCAACTCAAAGAGAGAGGCGATGTCATTGCCATGGGGCACAGCCACCAGGCGGTACTTGATCTTCTCTCCAGCGTTTCTACGGCCTGCACGACCCTGGGCACCCTGGGGTGAGGACCCCAGATCAGACAGGAGCCCCTCCCTCCTCTCAGGCCCCCCTATCCCACCTGGGACTCCAGCTGAGGGGCCTCCCTCCAGCCCACTTCCCACGGTTTCACGGCCTCCCCATCCCTGTCCACCCCCAGGGCAGGCCATAGTCACTCTTGCCCAGGCCGCGGAGCCCTGCTCTAGTCCTCACCGTTCCTGCTGCCTTGGGATCTGAGGCATCGCCTTTGTAACTGGGGTTCTCCTGGACAGAGATACAGAAAGGGAAGCTATTGGACACCAAGCTATATACCCACAGGACCCAACCCCAAAACAAGGTCATCGACATAGGGCCCTGGGTCCCTCAGGTAGCTCACCACCCTCCCAAAGGTACCTGCCCCAGTCCCAAAGCCTAAATCATGCCACCACTGGCAGCCCTTCATGGCGCTCTCCATAGGCCCACAAATGCACACACACACATACACATCAACACACACAATACGCATAGCACGTGCATTATGGACAGACTAGGAATTCTGCTCGCTGCTGTATCCTCATTGCCTAGAAAAGTGCCTAGCATATAGTAGGTAATATTTAATAAGCACAGTAATATTTAATAAGTTTGTTTACAATCAGGCATTTATTTGATAAATAAGTACATGAGTGCAAATAAGCCAGGGTCAACAGGCACAAGTCAATGCATGCAGATATGTGCACACATGCTCCCGCATACCCATGTGAGCACACGCAGAGCCTGAGCATCCAGCTCACCTCAGCAGCCAGGTAGTTGCCTGTAGCCAGGTGTTTGAAGCGGTACAGGCCGTTCCAGTGGCCAGCTCCTCCACGGCAGGGGTCATGGTGGACTACCTGGGGGCATGCAGGGGTGAGGCAGGAAGGAGAGGCTCGCAGGGAGGGGAGCTCAGACCCCAGGGAGGTCTGGAGATCTCTGGAAAGGTGGGTGCCTGGACCCTCCCTAGCTTCTTGGCTCCGGAGGGGCTCAGAGGAGAGGTGATAGTTAACATCCCACCCACCAGGGTGATGGGGGAAGAGGGAGGGGTGCGGTCCAGGGCAGAGTCCAGGGTGCCGGAAGCAGGGCTCTGACCTCCACCTCCCAGAGGGCATTGGAGCTGGTGGCCGATGTGGCGGACTGGCGCAGCGTGGTGCGCAGGTACACCTGCAGTCTGCCCTTGTACTCGTCACACGTCAAGAACTTCTCCTGCTCCGCATGGAACAGCCGCACCACATCTCCCTGCAGGCAGTAGTGTGGGCTCAGGATGGACACAACCCCTCCCAGGGCCCAGCCCCACCTGCCGCAGACCCACGCAGTAACAGGCAGGGTCCTCCTGCTCCTGCCAGAGCCGGCAAGCAGAGGGGAAGATGCCAGCTGAGGCACACCAGAGGGTGGCCAGAGCCCAGGACCAGCCCCTCAGCCAGGCACTCTGCCCACAATCCTCATCCCAGACCCCAAATCCACAGCCCACTCAAGCCTCCCTCCCCTATCTGTACCTCTAGACACCCTACCTAACCTTTAACAGCCCATCCAAGTCTCCCTCTCCACGAAGGCAGAAGCAATCTCAGCTCCTCAGGTCTCCCCAGGCCATGGCTGCACGTCTCCTAGGACCCCCTCTGCCTGAACATCGGTAGTTCATGCCCATTTCTTTTGCTCCCCTGCTAGACTGCAGTAGCCAGAGGGCAGGGACCATGGCCTGTTCATCTCCATGGCTTTGGATACAGAGCAAGTCTGGATCCTGGCTCTGCTCTTACAATTATGTGATCTTGGATAAGTTCCTAAACATCTCTGAGCCTCAGTTGCCTCTTCTGCAAGATGAGAAGACAATGGCCTCCTTGCAGAAATTGTGAGGATTATAACAAGTGTATTGAAGTAACGCTTCACCCTGACCACGTGCCAGCCACTGTGCAAGCACTTTACAAGAATTTTCTCACCTGATCCTCACACCAACCCTCTGAGTAGAGACATCATTATCCCATCTTACAGGCAGAGAAACTCCGGCACAGAGAGGGTAAGTATTCTGCTAAGGGTCACACAGGTAGTGGCAAATGGGACATGAATCTGTGGCTCAGTTCCAGGGCTGACACCTTAACCTTTCCACCACTCCTCCCGGGGCGAGCCTGCCTCCCTGCAGGCTCTCAGTGCATGGCTGCCATTCCTATTGTTACCCCTAATGGCATTATCTGTCTTCCCTACACTGGACACAGAACTAGACACAAAACACTCAGTGAACTCTGGAGTGAACGCAGGAATAAATGACCCTACACAGATTGGATCAGTTACTATGGCAGAACTTAGTGACTTTTGTGTTCAGGCAGTGCAAGAAGAGCGCCAAAAAGGGGTGCACTTTGCACGAGAAAGTCTTGCTTCCGAGCCTCCTGGAGTCTCACTGCAGAGCCATGACACAGTCACCAGAAGCCACTCTGGGTAGGACCACAGGGTTAGGCCCAAGTGATGCTTCATTTCCTCAGTGTGGTACAGATTTGGGGCTGGGATGTGTCATCAGGGGAGGCTTCCTGGAGGGCCAGGGCGTGGGCTGGGCTTGACTGATGTGTGGACAATGTGCAGGCGAGGGAGGGAGGGAGAAGGCATGTCTGCAGAGTGTGGGTGGACGGGAAACAGCCTGGGGGATAGGAGGATGGAGGGCAGGAAAGCCTAACAGCAGCGTGGCTAGGAGGAGGGCAAAGGGATCCACGCAGGCTCCTGAGCAGGGGAGGGTGCAGTGAGCATGGGGCGGCCTCCTCAGGGCGGCTGCTCTCAGGCCTGTCACCTGTCCCCTAACAGGTACCACAGCCAGGTGAACCTGCCTGTTCCCCTAGCTGAGGAATCCACACTTTTGCCACCCCCTAGATCTGCCCATCCCGTCTCCCCTTCCACAAGACCGCCTGCACCCCACAGGCTGCAGTCCCACTCAAGAGACCTCTGAACTCTCCCCTCTCCCCCACATCTGGTTCTCAGGGTTTCTCGAGTGGTCTCTCTAGCGGCCCAAGACAACACCCTCTGCCCTCAGATCTGGTCCCTGCCAAAGACTTCACTGAGGTTTTTCCCAGCCCATCCTGCCCCTGCAGGCCCATCCCTCTCTGGCCTGACAAACCCCCTTCCCTCCTAGTGCCCATGCCAGCATGTCTGGGTCCAGGGGATAGGCAATGACCTAAAAGTGTCCTTCCAATGACTAAGGAAGTGGCCTCACTTCCTTACCAAAGAGGGCACAGGACGAAGGGTAGGGGACCTGGCCTGGATCCAGGGAGCAGGAGTTGGGGAGGGGACAGACTGCTCAAAGGCTTTGGCCCACCCTAAGGTGGAGGGATGGGGACCCCCAGTCCACTGACACCCCCTTAGCAAGAGAGAAAACAGAGGCCAGCCAGGACTCTAGGAGAATGGAGGGGAGGTTGTGGCCAGAGATAAGAGAAGGGGCAGTGCAGCTGGGGCCACGTGTGTGTGGAGGGAGGCTGGGGGTTGGCTGCAGAGCCAGGGGAGGGGGCCTGGTGGGTGGCAGAAGGCAAGAAGAGGAAGCGGGACCTGCCGAGGAGGGGTTGGGGGGGCAGCCAGGCAGGGCAGAGGCAGTGGGGGCTCCCAGTCCTTACCCCTTTCAGCACCTCCTCCAGGTGGTCCCGGAACTGCATAAAAAGGTTGATCTTCCAGCTGGTGTTGCAGTTCACAGAGTTGACCTGTGGAAAGGCAGAGGGACCCCTGATGCCAGGCAGACCTGGCTGCTGGCGAGTGGAGCAGTACTGAAGGCCTGGAGAGAGGGGTGACAGTGGAACTAGCCCCCACTGGAGCACAAGGAGGGTGTTTTCTCCCAGCCTGGGTCCCAGACCCAACTCAGCTGCCATGGGGCTGCCAGCCTGTGGGGTGGAGCATGGGGACAAGCACTGGGAGACAGGTGGTGGAGCAGTGAGGCCCAGCTCATCCAGCAGGCCAGACGGGGCTGGAGGGACTGGAGGCAGTGACAATGGCAGGCAGGGGGTGCCTATACCATGAGGGTGTGTGGACATCCCTCACTGCATGGCCAGCGTCCAGCAGGCCAGACGGGGCTGGAGGGACTGGAGGCAGAGACCATGGCAGGCAGGGGGTGCCTATACCATGAGGGTGTGTGGACATCCCTCACTGCATGGCCAGCCCCACCCCCCCACTCACCTCCTTGCAGCCGGCGTTGTCACTTAGCTCATAATTGCTGGCATGCAGAGGCTGCCCAGCATTGACAGGATTCAGGATCACCTTGTCCCCCACAACCACCTATGGGGACAGAAGGAACGGGGTAAGGCTGAGAAGGGCAAGGCACTTCCTATTGCCAGGTCTCCGGGTCTCTGGGTCTCAGTCTGCCTTTCTAGAAGTGGGTATGATGACTCTACCCAGTCCCCACACTAAGACCCTATAGAAGCCCCTCTGGAGTTGTGACCTGCACCTTCCACTGGGCCCCTCCACCCCGGCCCTGTCCTCACATTGTCCCCATTGCTTCGCAGCTTCCAGAAGGGCTGGATGAAGAGCCAGGAGCCCTCGTTGCCTGTGGCATCCAGTGTCACCCGCATGGCGTTCTTCTCCAGCAAGGCCGGCAGCCGCTTGTTCACTGTCAGGTACTTGTTGCTCTTCATGTGCAGGAGCTGGGGGTCAGGCGGGGAAGGGTGAGGTTGCCAGGCCCCAGGAGGCCAGCCCGTCTGGGAGGGGGCACGAGGACCCACTGGACCCTTGGCCACTGCCTTGATGCATACACAGTGTCAGATACACTGTTGCAAACACTCAGACTGAGGCACACACAGCCACACACAGCATCACACACCAACATGCACACAAATGGGCACACGCTGTCAGGCACCCAGGTGGTCACAAAAAAGAAGCTGTTCTGAACCCTTTATATGCACTACATTACTCATGTAACCTTATAACAGTCCCGAGGGGGAAATCCTATTGGTGGTTTGATTTTACAGATGGGGAAGCCAAGGCACCACGAAGTTAAGTAACTTTGAAACTAGACAACGTGGCTCCAGACTCTGTGCTCACGACCTCTGAGCTAAAACCACATCCACGAGCACAGCAACTCAGGCCACACACAGAATCAGATGCAGAGTCACAAAGGCAGTACCGATGCCACCCACTGGGGACATACGTGCACGCATGCGCGCGCGCGCGCGCACACACACACACACACACACACAGAGCAGTGTCTGCTGGTGCCTTAGCACCCAACACCAGCCCAGGCCTCTTCGGAGGTGGGAGAGACATGGGCAGGTCTCACCTGGATCACACTGCCGTACTTCACGACATCCCCATGCACTTTCTTGTTCTCCGTGTCATTTTGCTTCTGCTCCATCTGGGCCGCGTGCTACACAGACACACGTGGAGGTGAAGGCTGAGCTTAGAGCTCCCCCTGGAAAGAGATGTCTTCCCACCCCCACGCACACATATGCACACACACTCACCCTGGGACCCCTGCCCAGCTCAGAGGCTGTCTTAGCCCATTTCCTCCCACTGATGATGAGGAACTGAGGGCACAGGGTGTGGAGGGGCAGCCTGAGGTCTTATAGCGCACATAGGCCAGGGAGCCAAATCCCTGCCCCTCAGCACCTCATGGAGGGGGTGTGCCAGCAGGACCTTGAGCCCCCTCTGCCCCCGACATTCCCAGCAACCTAAAGCTGAGCCTCGCCACCCACCCCCATCTCACCAGACTCCTGATGCCCCCAACACAGGACCCCTGCCCCAGCCCAAATCCTGGCAGGGGTGTACTCGATGCCATTTCCTGGCTCCCTTCTCTGCCCCCACTCCTCTGTAACCCTCTCTTCCAAAACCATGTGTGCTCCCAGCTCACTGCCTCCAGGGAGCCTTCCCTGACTAGCCACATTCGACCCTGATAGATCCAGCTTGGGTGGCCTTGATGATTTGGTTTGCATCCCATTAAGGGCACCTTCTCAGGCACTTCTGTCCCCTGCTAAACTGGAAGCTGCCTGAGAATAGATGCTCTGTCTCCTCTGTCATATTGGGGGCTCCTGGAGGGCAAGGGCTCTGTCACCTCCATCATCTCTCTGAGAGCAAAGGCTCCTCTGCCTTTTCCTCCTCCTCAGTCCACTTACCAGGGCTCTATGACCAAGACCGGTGTGAGGGTGGCCACTGGGGAGCCCTGCCATGTTCCATGTGACTTTCTACAGATGCAGTTCTGAGTATGTAGCTGGGCAAGTGTGAGAGCCCTTCCCTGGGCCAGATCCCTAGCTCAGCCTGGCCTGTGTCTGCAGGGGCAAGGAAGCCTGTGACAGCCCCGCCCCAGGAAGGGAGATAGGCCTGTCTCTACAGGAGCTCAGGCAGCCCACCTCCAGCCCCTCTTTCCAGCCCAGGTCACAGATATAGGGTGGTACCATGCCTACCTGCCCCCACTTTAGACCCACCTCCTCAGAGCTCAGGGGAAGGGGACAGAGGGACGCAAGGTTTGCTTGACAAAGTCAGTACCAGGACCAAGGAAGGCTCTCAGAAGCAGGCTACAAAGTTGTGGACCACAGTCAAACCCTCCCACTCAGTTTTCCATTGGGATTGGGGTTGGGGCCCTGAGCTCTGTCCAGAAGAATGCCTGGATGTGAACTGAGCCACTGCCCACTCCTGAACAACTAGCACCATGACACCATCCATGTGTCCAAGGAACCCAAAGTGAGTCAGAGAGAGACCTGGGTAGGCTCAACTGCAAATTCACAGGATGACCATGGACAGACCAGTCCCTTCTAAGGGGCCCAGGCTCCAACAAAACAAGGGGAGGGGTTAAGACTAGATCCAGGGTTCTCAAATTGGGCTCCCTGAAGCCTCTGTCTCCAGGAGCCAGTGGCAACTCCGTGGACAGCTGTACAGGTTGTTCACTAGACTGTGGTATCCACATGCCACTCACTGTGCCATGTGCCCTGGCATAGGACTGTGCCAGCCTGGAGGAAGGGGCACTTTGTTCTAACTGGCACACAGGAGCTATGCAGACTAGTGGGGCACTGAGGAGGGGGGCACCCTACTTCCCCCACCACCCCTCATTCACAGCAACTCACGCCACTCTCTTGCATGTTCAGGTTTTTAAGCCATTTGGTTTAGCCACGGGATTCCTGTTGGCTCTGAGGAGCAGTGGCCCTGCATGCACGCCCAGGTTCCTGTTGCACATACACAGATGCACACCTGAGCACACACACATACCTGAAGCTTCTGCAGCAGCACCACATCGGCGATCTTCTCCTTGTCCTGCTTGGTCTGCTTGGCCTTCCAGTACTGCTTCTGGGCTGAATAGCGGTTCATGGGGCATACCTTGAAGAGGCAGTCTGTGGCAGGGCAGACAGAGGGAGGGAGAGTGGTTCATCTGGGGCTCAGGGCCCTCCCTGGAAAACCCCCCAGCCTGCAGTTCTGCTCTCTCCTGCCCCACTGGAGATAGAGAAGAACTGGTTAGAAGAACCCCATAGAATTTGTAGCATCCTGGATTACCATCCCCAGAGGCTCTTGAAGCATCACCCCTATACCCTATCTGTGCCCAGCTTTTGTGGGTAGTGGCAGCCAACAGCTCACATCTGCATCCTTTGGCCGATGCCTTGGCCAACGGAGGCCATCTTGCCCACAGATGCCTGGGAAGTTACTTCCCCCATCCCAAGGGGCAGCCACTCTCTACTGGCTGACACAGGCACCTAGTAGCCCAGCCTCTGGAGGGGACTGTCTGAGGTGCAATTCACACTCCGGAGCTCCGCATAGGGCCAGGCTGAGGCTAGTTTCCCCTGAAACCACACCCTTGCCTGGCTTCTTCCCCTGCCCTATATGAGAGAGTAAGGGGCTCTACCCCACTCTATTCTCCTGAGACCCTTCCTTAATAATTCACCCATCTTAGGCTCTACTTCTAGGGAACTTGACCTGAGATAGGGTAAACAAAACTCCAGAAACATGTTCACTATTACAGTTTTTACTTTGGCAAGTAGACAAAACACCTATCATTTTCAAAAATCCAAACTCCAGGACGGGTGTTCAATTTTTCTACTTATCAAAAGGAGGCACCAGTTGGAAAATTCTGTTGTAAACTATGGTGGAGGGAGGGAGGATTCTGGGCGCTGGTGAAGTGCTGCATGGGTGAGTGCTGGGCCTGCCTGACACAGCCTGGGCTGTGCTGGGAGCAGGGATCTCCCTGTCTCAGGAGGGAGTCACACTTGGGCAAGGAGGTGGACTCAGGGGCCCTGAAACCCCTTGCACGCTGCAGTGTGAGTCTGATTGCACAGTGCTCCAGTAGCACACAGCACCAGAGGAAGATGGCTGTGCTGGGACACCAGAGGTGGCCACTGGGTGGTCGCAGAGACAGGAGCCCCCTCCTTCAGGCCCTTTCATGTTTCCTCTAAGAAAAAGGCTGTGAACCTGCTTTGGTCAAAGTGAGACATCCAGACGCTGGGAACCAAAGCAAAGCTGGATTTTCCATCTAGCCCGTGAGTAGGCACTGGGAGGAGAAACTGGGTGACCCAAAGGTCGGGGAAGACAGAACCCCTTGAGGGAAGGGAAAACGGCAATTCCATAAGCAGATGGAGCCACCAGGGCTGCCCCACCTCGCCCACCTTGGCAACACCAGCATGAGTGGCCATTACTTCCGGAAACGAGCACTCAGTTTGTGTCTTTATGGGTTCTGCTCAGTCCTTAAGACAGAGCTGGGACCTTGGGATCCCCCATCACCACGTGGATCTCACTGCCCGTTAGAGGCCGGCAGTTCCCAACTGAATGGTGGGAAATGGGGCCACGCCAGGGGGTGTTTGGGAAATTGGGCGTGGGGATTTAGTTGTCCCCACAATTGTCACAGCTCGCACTTAGTGGGCAGGACAGGGATGCTGGACTCTGCACTACAAAGACTGTCCCAGGGATGCCTGGCTGCAGGTGTCCTGTCCCACAACTCACAGGTGGACACCTGCACTCACCTCTGGGCCCAAAGCGATGCACAGAAACAGAAATATTTTTTGCATGATTTTAGGAAACACTGAATTTTCCAGGAATGCAATTCCAATATAAACTGAGAGAAGACTGTCCTTTGTGTTGTTCAAACTTTACTTGGAGTTTTTTCCCATTTCAGAAAGTATATCACTCACAACCACACCAAACAGGTGCCCTTGTGGCTGCCACATTCATGATTCAGAGGCAAGCATTTGCTTCACTGGGTTTTCTAGTTGTGCCCAACATTTACTTCTAAAATAGATAAAATAGGTAAGATTTTATTATAAACTGTCTTCCTTTTATCCTCTTCTCTGTCACACTTAGGGCATTACACTGGCCTCATCCCTTCCCGCTGGCTCCAGGCTGACTCAGATCCTGGCCCTGGCTCACCACCATTTTATATTATATAAACAGGGGTATGGATAGGTTATATTATTTGACTATTAAAGGGGCTCTGGGTCTGACAGGCTGACCTGGTCTGGCAGGGCCCTGTTGAACTCATCACTATATCCCCTGCCCCTAACCTGGGCTCAGTGATTGTCTTCTAGATGAACACTTGAGTCTAGAAACAACTCACTCATGTACAACGAGGTGGGGCCTGACGTTAACCTTGAAGGCAGCAGGAGAAATAAGGCATTACCACTGGATGGAAGGGCGAGAGGTGGGTGAGGATACAGCTTGTCTGGGCACAGGACAAGGCCCCTCCTGGCAGGGGCAGGGGTCGGGTAAGGGTTGTACAACAGGAGGGAGGAGGCAGTGAGATCCCAGCCAGTCACACAGCAGGTCTGGTGAGCTGAGACCTGAGGGGCTGGGAGAGCTCTAGGCCCCGAGTCTGAGTGGGCTGGAGGCAGGTGAGGGTAGTGAGGTCTCGGGGAGTGTCAGCCACTCGGTCTTCACACAGCCCACCACCCCCTCCACACCTAACCGAGAGGGAGAAGGAGGAAGGAGACAGGTACTGCCCCGGGGTGCCCTAGAGCAGAGGGTCTCAGCTTTTCTGACCTGTGAAGNACACACACACACACACACAATTTGCTTACAAAGAATGCTGAACCACACCCAACTGGACCCATGGGGAGGGCCCTGACCAAACTATTCTATTTTCCCAACATGACCTTAACCCACCTAAGGGGTCTGCACAAAGTTCAAGAAAAGATCTGTATTATCTTTTAATTATATTTTTCCACGAACTCTTTGAAGTACCCTTGTGCATTGGAGACCACCGTTTCATGAATGGGGACTTCCTGTCTCTGATTGTGGTGGGCAGGCTCTGGATCCCATAGGGCTGAGAGCCATGGTTATAATCTATTCCGGACCAACCGAACTAGAGAACAACTAAAACAACTGGATTTTTAAAATGTATATTAAAACTTCTTAAAGAACTGATGAGACCGTGAGGAATTATCTGGCCAGAGAGAAGACCACAGGGAAACAATGGAGACACAGGAACACCCAAGCCACTTTTGCCCTGCTTTTGCCCTGAGGGTATTTACCAGTTCCTCAAAACGTGAACTTTTATTTCAAAAGCTTCACCAGTGGAAGAGTCAGAGATCCCAGTCCAGGCCCACAGATGGGGGAAAGTCAAACAGGAGACTGGGACCTTCCAGGGCCACACTCTGGCTAGGGCTGAACCCAGAGTAGAACAGCTCCTACCCAGCACTAGAGCCCGGCTGGAATCCCCTGGATGGTTCAAGAAACCCCA
>NW_007728505.1:297270-298173 GCF_000696425.1 Galeopterus variegatus
CAGGAACCCTCAGGAACTAGAATGAGCCACAAAATAGAAACTAGAAACAGACGTACAGAGACTTCAGGCACAGACATCACTTGTAAAACAGATATGCCTTCTCTGCTTCAATCAATGAAACAAAAGCTTGGCAATCCCTGCAGAGAAAAGGAAACTATAAAAAGTGACATAGCAGACTGCAAAAGGGCCAAATGCAATTTCTGGAAATAAGAAAGCTTCACAACCAAAGCTGAAAACTCACTGAACACGTTTAACAGGAGAACAGCCAGAGCTGAAGAAAGAATTAACGAAACAATAACAACCCCTGCTATGCGTGATCATTCTGCTTCTGTCCTGCCAATTCCTTAGATATTAGCTGAGCCCCATCAAGTGACTTTACAGCCACTAAGGGTCAGAGCTGGATTTACATGGAACACATCACCCTGCAGCATCCCCAAGAGGGGGAAGGAGCCAGCAGTCACCCCTCCCTGCTCCCAACTCCTCTATATCTTTCCTGGAAACTTACTACCTGGAGCTTGTCAGATTTGTCTTTTCCTCACGCACATATCCTCCCTTAGAACCTTGACCACACGTAATAAGTCAGAAGATGCTTACTGAATAAGTAAACTAATGAATAAGTGACTTCAGCCTTCTCCCCATCTTTTACTGTGCTGTGCCCTTTGCCCAAAGGCATCCCTATCAGACTGCCAAAGGGGCCCATAACGCTCCTTCCCACCAAACTACAGGGTAGAAGGGCAGAGAAGAGGAGGGCGGAAAGGTCATCAGGAGATTGGGCCCACACAGGAGCCACACAGGAGCAGCGCACCAAAGGCCAGGAGATGAGGCTGAGGGTCTAGGGCGTTCCCACAATAAAGACCGTGTGTGCTGGGGCCTGTGCCTGTGGGTGAGGGGGTACAGGGCTCA
>NW_007728505.1:299388-300538 GCF_000696425.1 Galeopterus variegatus
TTTAAGCTGTGTATGAATTCATGTCAACATCTGTGTCTCATTGTCTGTTTAGACTCAACCTATAGAACAAAACACAGAGGACTTCATTGTGGTTACAGAAGACAATGGAAAGCTTACCCAGTCTTGATGACATAAAAATAAAAGAACCCATGGCAGTAGCAGGAGGGAGACATGGGGCAGAGTGCCGGAGGGGTTGACAGAATGACAAAGAAGGGCAGCTGGGATGCTCAGGTTTATAAAAGCGACGATGGAGAATCTACAGCAGTGACAGGATGCTGTTGGGAGGATGAGGAGAAAGTGAAAGAGTGGGCCACACAATAGATACTATTTAAAACTGGCAAATCAAGAAGCTGGCCGGTTACCTTACTTGGTTAGAGCACAGCCTTATAACCCCAAGGACATGGGTTCAGATCCCTGTACTGGCCAGCCACAAAAAAAAAAAAAATGAAATAAAATTGATAGATCAGGAAATAGTGGGAAAAGCATAACATTTGGAGACATGGGGGTTGCTAGCAGAAGAAAGAGTGAAAAGGGGGTTGCTTTCTCTTATGACACTGCTGGCAGGGCACATGCACTCAGATAAAATGACATGGACAGGGGCCTTCACGGCGGCACTGTCAGGAATGATAAGAGACTGGAAACAGCCCAAGTGTCCATCCAGAGGCCATTGGTGAAATAAACTACAGTAGAGCTACACAATGGAATGCTACCTAGCCATAGAAAGAGAGAAATTCTGACACATGCTACAAGATGGATGAACCTTGAGGACATCATGCTAAGTGAAATAAGCCAGTCACATGGACAAATACTGCATGATCTCACTTATATGAGGTCCCTAAGTAGTCATATTCATAGAAACAGAAAGTAGAACACTGGTTGCCCGGGGTTGGGTGGAGGGGAAGTGGAGAGTTATTGTTTCATGGGTACAGAGTTTCAGTTTTGCAAGATGAAAAAGTTCTGCAGATGGATGGTGGTGATGGCTTCACAACAGTGAAAATGCACGACACGCCACTGAACCGTACACTTAAAAATGGTTAAGATGGTAAACTTAATATTATGTATATTTTACCACAATTAAAAATAAATAACTTTTTTTTTCCTTTTTGTCTTTTTTCGTGACCGGTAACAGGATCGCAACCCTCAGTGTCGT
>NW_007728506.1:0-58842 GCF_000696425.1 Galeopterus variegatus
AAAGAGTGACTGTACATTACCAATATCAGGAATTAATTTTAAAGTCTTAAAGTCATTAAAAGTAAGAGCATATTATGAACTACTTCTGGCAATAAATTTGAAATTTTCGAATGGACACATTCCTAAAGGAAAAAAAAGTAACTTACCTAAAACAACATACGTAACAAAAAATCTGAATGACCCATATCTATGAAAGAATTTGAATCTATAATTTTAAAAGTTCTCATAAAGAAATCTCTAGTCCCAAATAGCTTCACCATTGAATTCTTCTAAAGATTAAGAAATGACAACAATTTTACAATAACCCATACAGAGAACAGAAATGTAGGAAACACTTTCTAACTTATTTTACAAGGTCAGAAAAACCCTACCCCAGAATGTGGGAAAAAAAAAAAAAGGAAAATAAAAAGCTAACCTCTCTCATAACACACAGATGAAAAATATCCTACGATATACTGATACACAGAAGATAGCAGCAAATAAGAGAGATGAAATATTCCAGAAATTAGACTTATTCCAGAAATGGCATGTTGGTTTAACATTTGAAAAATCAATCAGTGTAATTTACCACAGAAAAAAAAAAAAAAAAAAAACCATATCAACAGATGGAGAAAAAAATTTGATAAAATTCAACAGCCACTAGAAACAAGGAATAGAAGGGATTCCTCAATCTGATAAAGATTATCTCAAAGAAAAAAAACTATAACATTATGTTTAATAATGAAATAGTAAAGCTTTCCCCTTAAGATACAGTGGGCATGAAACAAGGATATCCACCATCACCACTTTGATTTAATTACATGAGAGATCCTAGCCAGTGCAATAGAGAAAAAAGAAAAAAGAAAAAAAAAAAAAAGACATTAAGATTAGAAAATAAAATTGTCACTATTTGCAGATGACATGATTGTGCATGCAAAAAAATCCAAAAGAACATGTAGGCAAACTATTAGAATAAATGAATTTACTAAGGTTGTTAGATACAAATATTTAAAAATCAACCTTATTTCTACATACAAGCAAGTAACTGGAAAATTACATTTAAAAGATTATATTACTTACAAAAATGTCAAAATAATTATCTAAGAATAATTCATTTTGTTCTCAATTTTTTATTGTGACATTTCAGACTTTTTAAAAAGTTATGAGAAGAGTACAAAGAATTTTTACATGCCCTTCATCCACATTTCCCAAATGTTAGCATAAACCTCTATTCATCAGACCAATAAAGAAGTAAAAAGGCAAACTACCAGGCAGAGAAAGAAATTTCCAATATAAAAAACCCTCATAACCAGAATACAAAAGAACTGCTATAAAATAAAACAAAAAAGATAGAAACCAAATAGAAAAATGGACAAAACTCAAACACATCACAAAAAAAGGATATCCAAATGGTCAATAAACATAAAAAAAGTTCAATTCAGTCATCAAGAAAATACTAATTAAAATCTGAATGAGATACACTACCTACCTAATAGAAGGTTAAAAGTGAAAAAGACCAACAATTGGTAAGAACATGGAGCAACGAGAACTCCCTTACACTGCTATAGGAATGTAAACTGGTACAAATGGAATGTAACTTGGGAAATGTGTCTTGCATTTTTACTCACTAAAATTGAACATATGCACAACCCTATAACCTTGCGATTCTACTCCTAGGTACATATCCATCAGAAATGTTTACATACGTGCATCAAGACACAAGAATTTCACAGCAGCACTATTCCAGCAGCTTCAAACTGGAAACCAAGCCAAATGCCATCCCTACTGGACAGGTAAACAGTGAAATAGTATGAGTTGGAACACTATAAGCAGTGAGAATGAATGAACTATTGCTACAAGCAATACCACGGATAAATCCTAGAATCAAAGTATTGAACAAAAGAGTGCAAGTCTTTAAAAGGCAGTAGTGTAAGAGACCATTAGATAAAATCAAAAAAATCCAGAAACCTAACGTGTGGTATTGCAGTCAGGATAGTGGTTACCTTTAGTGGGTGCAGTATCTGAGAAAAGATTCAATGAAAGGATTCTGGGGACTAATAATTTTCTATTTCTTGATCTGAGTGGTTACATGAGTATATTCATTTCACAAAAAATAACTGAATTGCACATGTACGATTTATTACTTTATATATGTTACATTTCAATAAAAAGTATATATTAAAAATACACGTTCAAGTATAATAACCCAATTTTCAAAAATTGCATATATGAAGAATAATAAGAAACACTGCTTATTTCAGGACTGTGGAATTAAAGGAGTTCCCCTCTAGCTGGCTCAATTTAAATATCACATTCTTGCTGATTTTTTTTTTCCCATAAACTCTTTTGCTCCTCCTATTCCCATCCCATTTTGAAAAGATGTTAAGTATCATTAGAGTCCCAGCACTAATCCTCAAGTGACTCAATGTTTACAAGGCAGAGAGAAACACTTGTTTCTTGCTCTAAGCCAATTCCTACTTTTATAAATACATCTCCCAATTTTTTAGTGATGTAATTAAAATAAAGATATTTTAACTGGAATTGATTCTAATCAAAGTCTCTTTACAAGTAATTGGTAAGTACAAATTATATCTAATAACAGCTACAACAATGGCAAATGAGGAGTTTTATATATACATATATATATATATATATACACACACACACATACACACACACATATATATATATATATACTCAAAGTAATAAAAGCAAGGAGGGGACCCCACTATTTGAAATAAAACATATATATACACACACACATACACACACACATATATATATATACTCAAAGTAATAAAAGCAAGGAGGGGACCCCACTATTTGAAATAAAACACAGACGCAAACAAGAGTTGTCTGTTTCCAAAGAAGGCGGACCAAGGACTATAGAACTGTAGGCCCCTAAAGGCAAAAAATTCTCTACCTCTGGTGCGATACTAATAAATGATAGAACTTTCTGGTTTCTTTCTTTCTCTTAACTGTTGGAGCAGGATCCTGTAGGCTGCAAGCGGAAGACCATGGGTCCTTAAAGTTCGTATGAACCTTACACCAAGTGTTTTTCTTGGGAGCGGGTCCATGCCTGATACAGATTATGGGCCTACAATTCCATAAAAGTTAAGAAGTACTGACCTAGGGTAACAATTTCCAAAGACTAGCATCCAAGATGATTTGGGGGAGTCCATGAACAAACTTTTTATCTTTATAGTTATGTATATATTTTGATGTATATTAAAAAATAAAGCACATCAAAGCCATTACGTCACATGCCACTATCTGGACAGACCATGATGGTGGTGGATCCAAGGACCAGGCCTCAGCAAACATGGAAACACGAGATGGAAGGAAGCTGCTTAACAGAGAACACGTGCTTTTTCACCTTTGCTACTCAAGCCTCTTTTCAGATCTCTAGAAGTTTATTTGATGCAACAACATCAGAAATTCCTCATAACTATCATCTTGAGAAATATTGGCTAAACTAACCCAGAGATTATACCTGGCTCTAGCATTTCTGCATCTCAATTCTTTCTCCTATTCAGAAGCTGTGATACCATTATGGATAGGAGTAATTGGCAAAGAGCCATTAAGAAAAAAAAAAGAAAGAAAGAAACTGATAAGGAATGTGCCAGTAAACAGCTGGCTTTAAATATAAGCTGGAAATTCTTTTACCATTTACTGGTAAAATCTCATAGCACAAATAGCTCTTTCAAAGTGATTAGACTGTCCTGTTGATACTGAATAAATGGAAATACTCAGAAATGTTATATGCTAAATCTTAGGGGAAACAGCTATTCAACCATAGCACCAAGCAGATCCCCACAGGGTCATTAAATTCTATACCACTTCTGTGCTTCACTAAACAGAATAAAATTGCTGAAGTCAATAGTTTTTATGATAGAGTCTCACAATGTTCTATTTGGTAACATTAAGCCACACGGTAAAGCCACACCCCCAGAGAGGGACAGAAAGAGAGAAATTTAATTTTTATGAAACATTCCAAATATTCAGAAAAAAATTATTTACATGATACTACACTCAGATTTAACAGATGTTAGCATCTGGCTACACTGTTTCTTCTCCCCCATGCTGCCCTTGTCTGGCTGGATAGGAACCAGATAACCAGAAAAGGAGAAGCAGAGCCTTCGTGAAAACAATGGTTTTGAGAACTTGGCACATGACATACTTCCTTGGTAAATGGGCACAATCATGGAGCTGAAAAATAACATTAGAATGGGGATACAATTTAAAATTAATTACTGTGAGGTCTAACATTCAACTATTCCTTTCCCATTGTAATCTAAATGCCGTGTTATTTTCGTGGTTAACGTTTCTGAACTATCCGCAAGACATGTAAAGAGGGATTAAGGAAGGCCAAGGTCTTCAAAGAATCACAAGGTTAAAGGAATATTCCTATCTAAAACAATGCCTGGCTTGATCTTAGGTAGTACTGAGACACAATCTGAACCAAGAATATTTTGTCTTTCAGATAACTAAGTGGTGACAATTCCATATCAACTGCATCTTATTTAATTGCCCAAATACTTGGATTGATGGAATAAACAGCAATCAATTCTACCTTTTTCCGCATATGTTAACTCAGAAATAGATTTTTAAGTGAAGATAAGGAAGAAAACCACTTCACCTTATTCAATTAACCATATACAGTCACGATAAAAAGGATTTTAAAGATTTTGCATAAAGTACAAGTATTTCTTTACAACCCTTCTAACATGTTTTTAAAGTCCACTGTCTGCACTGATACAATAACTCTTTTTAGCAATGAAATCAGAAAACAACCTGTGCTGTGATATTTAATTTAGAATACAAAATAATGAATTATTAAAAACTTACTTGACATCAGTTTTGGAATCTGGGCTTGTCCTCTCAACAGTGGCCTGTATAAGTTTCCCTGGTAAGTGACAGGTGGTGGTGCAGCATTGCTGTAAAGCCCAGATCCTGAGCCTCTTGGCATAACATGGCTGTAAATGGATCCAACACACAAGGAAAAAAAAAAAAGTATGTAGAAACGTATCCATCCTATTACAGCTGACACAAATTAAATGCTAGTAGCAATCTCTTTATTACTAGATCTGATTAAGAAAACACAAATTAAAAAGAAGATTTATAATTAAAGTTCAAAACTGTACACAATGGTAACGGTGATTGCAAATGTTCATTTGTCACACCAAGACTCTTAATTGATAATCATTTAAATACTTACTAATTACATCACACAAAAAATAATCTGAGCCTATTTTTCTTTTTTACTGCATTATTAAGCTTTTTCCTCAAGGACTCATGCTGTTACTATCACTTCACACAAACTAGTCTATATCTTGCTGTCCTAAAAGTCCTCTTATATCTATAGTAAATAGATTTACTTTTTCTATTTACTGTATCATTTTTATATACATTTCTTTAGTCTTCATAATTATAATATGTATACCTACAGAATACTTCACTATGTTGATGTCTTTTTTTTTTTTTGGTGGCTGGCTGGTACAGGGATCTGAGCTCTTGACCTTGGTGTTACAAAGCTACGCTCTAACTATTTCTCATATTTTTACTATACCATTCCTCTCACTTAGTACTAATATTATAGATTACAATGGACTAGAAATATCCAGACATATGACTATGCTGCCCTAAAATTATTTCCTCATAATAAATTCCAGAAAGTAGGAATTTGGATCAAAGGTTAACAATATCTTCAGAATTCAGAACTCTGTTTAAGAAGAACTTCTTTGTTGCTTTCCAAAATCACTGAAATAATGCAAAAACATATCTTAATATTTTACTATTATTAAGAATGAAGGGCACTGTAGGGTGACTATAATTAACAATTTATTGTACAGTTTCAGTTAGTTAGAAGAGAGGATTTTGAATGTTTCCAACACAAAGGAATGATAAAT
The DNA here is from genome assembly GCF_000696425.1 of Galeopterus variegatus. Classification (NCBI taxonomy): domain Eukaryota; kingdom Metazoa; phylum Chordata; class Mammalia; order Dermoptera; family Cynocephalidae; genus Galeopterus; species Galeopterus variegatus. Next base: position 5,889 of record NW_007728506.1, read on the forward strand.
GTTTGAAGTGATGTCAAGAACAAATCAGTGGTTGCCAGGATTTCAGTGGATAAGGAAAAGAGGGAAGGAGGAAAGGAGGGAAAGAGGGAGTAAGGGAGAAAGGGAGAGAGGGAGGGAAAGAGGTGGGAGAGAGGGATAGATGGGTGGAGCACAGAGGATTTTCAGAGCAGCAAAACTATTGTTTGATACTTTAATGGTGAATACATGACATTATGCATTAGGCAAAACCCACAGAACTGTACAATACAAAGAAGAAACCTTAACATATAATTAATATATCAATATTGATTCATAATTGTAACAAATGTACACACTAATTTAACATATCAATAACAGGAGAAACTGTACATGTGGGTGGGGGCAGGTATGGGAACTTTGTACTTTCTGTTCAATTTCTCTGTAAAACTAAACTGCTATAAAAATACAGAGGGAAAAAAAAGAATGAAAACTTTCCAAAATAATAACAGGTAATGTTTACAGTTTTTAGGAACTATCCTAATCACTTGACAAACATTAGCTTACTTAATTCTTACAACTTCATAAGGTAGATGTAATTACTGTCTCCACCTTACAGATAAGGTAACTGAAGCATACGGTGGTTAAGTAACTTATATTAAGTAACAGAAAAGATATCTGAATTCAGACACTTAGGATCCAAAGCCCAGCTCTCAACCACTATTCCACACTGTCCCTCTTACTTTGATGTATAAGTTACATGTTGATGGTGACCTCTGCCTAAATCACTTTCTGAATCTTAAAGTTTCCCCATTAGCTGGAAGTACCTACTTACAAGCTATCATTACTAATTCGTGAATCATAAATCATTAATATTTCCGCCAGCCTGTTGCTCTTTTTATCCCAGCTTTACCTGTTACTGTTTCAAAGTCCCCTCTATCTACCTATAATATCTTCTACAGCTAGGAAAAAGACAATTCAATAGCTAATAAGGGCAAATAATAAAACTCAGAAATTTATAGAAGAGGAAATACAAATGACCAATAAACATATTGAAAGATAATCTCAGTAGGCATGGATATGCCAATTCAAGCAACAATGAGACAAAACTATTTAACCACTGTAAACAAAAATTTAAGAGACTGGTGGCTTTGTGTACTAATGTACTGGTTAACACTTTAAACAGATTCTCTGTCATACAAATTCAGCTAAAACTTTCTTGAGGGTAAAGAGAATGTTTTATTCCTTTTAACTAACTGTCAAAAAGATAGTAAAACCTCTTACAGAAAGAAAGTAATAGAAATTTCATGCAACACATAAATATATAAATCAAAGAAACAAAAGTAAAATTTTAAAAATGAAGAAAAGCAAAGAATTATCAAAATCATTAAAACACCTACAAAATAGTTGTATTTTATGGTCTCTTAAATATTTGTGACACAAACATTGCCTTGTTTTGTGGCATGATTCAGAAAAAGCAAAACATACAAGAGATAGAAATCCATGACTCACCCCAAAGTCCTGAAGGCTGCCTGATCCAGGTGGACAGGCCGCCGGTCCCGATTAAAGCCAAGCTGGGGCTTCCACTGCCGTCCATTACTGGATTTTTCCCAGTCGCCAGGTTTTAGTACCGCTGCTGGCTTTCTGACCATTTGAAAATACAATATTTAGTCATAAGGATGAACATCCATTCATACAAAATAAACCTAGGTAGTTTACTATTGTTACCTTGCTCCTGGAAGCATTACAGCTTTAAAAATGTAATCTTCAGCAAACTGTGGGTCTTTAAAATTAACACTGAAAGAGAACAATAATCAATTTAATGATTTGATTATATTGGCCTGGCTTAATTATCATGTAAACTGAGGTATTTTTCATGTTTAAACAAAATAACTAAAATTCAAGACTTCTCCAAAAATTACTTTAGCCAATGGTTTTGCCAAATAGCTAAATATCTTCCTCACCAAATTGCCTCTAACTTTGAGTACACAGCCTTCATGTATCTTTCTCTGTGGGAAGAGCCAGGTTCTAGCTAACTGTGGGTGACCACAGAGAAACAACAGACATTGCCTCAACTCTTGAGAAATTTCAATATGATATTGGACATAGGTCAAAGCAGTTTACAACAACAAATACCTTTCATTTTGTTCAGTCCATGGCAAAAATCCCTAGCATCTTAGAGAGGATAAGCTCCTATCGCAAAAAACGAAAGATGCACACACCAATAGAAACATTTTCAAAATCAAAAAATGTACACAGATGGCTAAGAAACCTATGGGAAAAAACGCTCACAAAAATACTAAACTTCCCTGATGGAACCCTGTACTCTATTCACCTAATGTTTGTTTTTTAGATAATGAAATAGTCAGAATGCCACTGGGCCGGCCCCTGGTTAACACTTTAAACAGATTCTCTGTCATACAAATTCAGCTAAAACTTTCTTGAGGGTAAAGAGAATGTTTTATTCCTTTTAACTAACTGTCAAAAAGATAGTAAAACCTCTTCCCTGGTTAACACTTTAAACAGATTCTCTGTCATACAAATTCAGCTAAAACTTTCTTGAGGGTAAAGAGAATGTTTTATTCCTTTTAACTAACTGTCAAAAAGATAGTAAAACCTCTTCCCTGGTTAACACTTTAAACAGATTCTCTGTCATACAAATTCAGCTAAAACTTTCTTGAGGGTAAAGAGAATGTTTTATTCCTTTTAACTAACTGTCAAAAAGATAGTAAAACCTCTTACAGAAAGAAAGTAATAGAAATTTCATGCAACACATAAATATATAAATCAAAGAAACAAAAGTAAAATTTTAAAAATGAAGAAAAGCAAAGAATTATCAAAATCATTAAAACACCTACAAAATAGTTGTATTTTATGGTCTCTTAAATATTTGTGACACAAACATTGCCTTGTTTTGTGGCATGATTCAGAAAAAGCAAAACATACAAGAGATAGAAATCCATGACTCACCCCAAAGTCCTGAAGGCTGCCTGATCCAGGTGGACAGGCCGCCGGTCCCGATTAAAGCCAAGCTGGGGCTTCCACTGCCGTCCATTACTGGATTTTTCCCAGTCGCCAGGTTTTAGTACCGCTGCTGGCTTTCTGACCATTTGAAAATACAATATTTAGTCATAAGGATGAACATCCATTCATACAAAATAAACCTAGGTAGTTTACTATTGTTACCTTGCTCCTGGAAGCATTACAGCTTTAAAAATGTAATCTTCAGCAAACTGTGGGTCTTTAAAATTAACACTGAAAGAGAACAATAATCAATTTAATGATTTGATTATATTGGCCTGGCTTAATTATCATGTAAACTGAGGTATTTTTCATGTTTAAACAGAATAACTAAAATTCAAGACTTCTCCAAAAATTACTTTAGCCAATGGTTTTGCCAAATAGCTAAATATCTTCCTCACCAAATTGCCTCTAACTTTGAGTACACAGCCTTCATGTATCTTTCTCTGTGGGAAGAGCCAGGTTCTAGCTAACTGTGGGTGACCACAGAGAAACAACAGACATTGCCTCAACTCTTGAGAAATTTCAATATGATATTGGACATAGGTCAAAGCAGTTTACAACAACAAATACCTTTCATTTTGTTCAGTCCATGGCAAAAATCCCTAGCATCTTAGAGAGGATAAGCTCCTATCGCAAAAAACGAAAGATGCACACACCAATAGAAACATTTTCAAAATCAAAAAATGTACACAGATGGCTAAGAAACCTATGGGAAAAAACGCTCACAAAAATACTAAACTTCCCTGATGGAACCCTGTACTCTATTCACCTAATGTTTGTTTTTTAGATAATGAAATAGTCAGAATTTGAAAACTACACAAATGCCTATTTTTAAAGCTATACACAGATTCTGAATATAATCTGAGTCAAACTTGCTTTCTGCTATGGGTGTGTGTGTCTGTCTATTCCAAAGGTTGGTAAGTATATAAGTATTCCTTCTGACAAAGCAATTTCTCTTCTCTAGGACTCTAGTTATGTGTGAAATTTATCTTTAAGGATGCTCATAACACCATTACTTATAATATTAAAAGACTGTAGAGCCTAAGTGTATAATAAGAGTGGACTGCTTAAAGAAACTAGAGTTCTAACTAAAAATCCTCAGATGATATTGTTAAAAATTTAATAGCAGAATACTTAACGACATGGGAAAAATATATATACAACAGACTACACATATATTCATCAATAGGTTATCAGTGGTTTTCTCTGTATAATTGTCTCCTTTCCTTTGTGTTTTTGTTCCCCCCAAAATTCCTCCAGTGATTACAGATTACAGTCAGTTAAAAAGATTTTACTGAAAGTTTGAAGGTTTTATTGAAATGGCTGACATTTTTAGATAGCTAACTTTTTTTTTTTTTTGGTATAGCCACTTTAACAACTAGGGTCCATCTTTTATAACTGAAATTTTCATTGCAGTAGGATTTAACTGTATATTTTCAGTACACAAAAATAGCTTCACTTATAATAAAAATACTACGAGCTCAAAAACAGCTGAACAATGCCTTCTTACTCAACTGGTTCCTTTTACAACTCACTCTTCACTGGAAACTGTATTTACCTCAAATATTCTCTAATGGGCAAGGTGGCATAAGGCAGGGCAAGGTGGCATAAGGCAGGGCAAGGCAAAAGAGGCAGTAATAAAAGTTTAAGAGGATAACAGAGAAAATGGTAGTTAAGTATTTGGGCTCCTTAAGGCTTTGTAGATACAAAGTAAAGAGAGAAAACTGGTAACAAAGCAAGATTTACAACCAAAGTGTCTCAAAGCAGATTATCTTTGTTTCAGCAAGGCTTTTCATCAGTTTACTAAATGCTTAGACTGCCCGTTGCATACAAGTATCACGGTGTGAGGGGGGTACACACACTGACCAGGCCTCAAATCTGCTTCCCCTTCTAATAAGGGAAATAAGAAATGTTTGATAACAGTTTTATAAGGAAGAAAGTAAAAATGCAACAGGCACAGAAGATGCTGAGTCAAAGCATGTGTGTGCACACACTTTCCACACATGTCTGTGTCAGCATGGGCTCAAGGTATAGATGTACGGGGTAGGAGGAAGAGAATTCTTTCACCTGGAGATCAAGGAAAACTCATTCAAAAGGCTGTGCTTTGAGGTTGAACAGGACTGGTTACAGGATGGCAGAGGAAATAAACAGAACGAAGACACAGAAAGTGGTCCCAGGACCAAAGAAAAGTTCAGCTTAATTGAAGAAGTCCTCAGTGGGGATCTGGGAGAGAAGTAAGCCTCCAAAAAATGATTTGAGTGACTACATTCTCAATTCTCCCAAGGAAGATAAATAGCTAATAACATTCTAGAGGCACAGGACACATACTGATTTGTAACATACAACAGATTCTTTAAGTTCTCAAGGCTTAATTCTCATGTGGGACCCCAGTTGAGAAGTACCAGACTGGAGTGAAAAGTACATGAACAGAAGTGGAAGTAAGGCCAATTGAATTGGGTTATGGTCATGAAGAGTTTATGTTACTACAGTGTGAAGCCATTTCAAGTGGTCAGTAAGGAAGTAAAAGTCATCAAAGATGCACTGGAAAGAATAACCCAGCAGCAATGTGTAAGACAGCAGATGGAGACAGCCAGAAAGCGGTCACCGACATAGTCTAGGAAAGAGCCTTCAACACGCATTTGAGATAGAAATTCTGGGAAAGTAGGGCCGAGCCCGTGGCGCTCTCGGGAGAGTGCAGCACTGGGAGCGCAGCGACGCTCCCGCTGCAGATTCGGATCCTATATATGCATTTGAGATAGAAATTCTGGGAAAGTAGGGCCGAGCCCGTGGCGCACTCGGGAGAGTGCAGCACTGGGAGCGCAGCGACGCTCCCGCTGCAGATTCGGATCCTATATAGGAATGGCCGGTGCGCTCACTGGCTGAGCGCGGTGTGGGCAACACCACACCAAGGGTTGTGATCCCCTTACCAGTCACGAAAAAGACAAAAAAAATAAAATAAAATAAATTAATTTTTAAAAAAAAGAAATTCTGGGAAAGTAAATGGAATGGCAGGGCTGGAACTAGAATGAAGATCAGATTCAGACGAGGGCTTGAGATGACAATCTACAACACAAGCACCGAAAGACCTGATATGTAGGAAAATGAAAAACACGGCCAAGGTAACATGCTTTCAGGGAGAAGAGATAATGCCAGGGTGACAAGGATAATCCCTCTTAAAGGACAATGGTTATAACAAGAGATTTAATAAAACACCTGTAACTACTGTTTGGGAAAACAAATCCATTTATTCATCAAATATCACATTACTGTATGTCAATTATTCCTAAATAAAATTGTTTTAAAAATTACATTATTTACATTCGTGCCCTGAAAGGGAAACAATTTCCAAGCCAATAGGAAAACAATCTCCAAGATCTCCCCTATTTCCCCTCAGAGCCACACTTGACAAAATGATCCATATGTTTGCTATAGTGCAAACCATTAGGAGACAGAAGAGGAGTATCTAAAAATAAGTTTGGAAGTCCCCACTGAAGGGACAAAGACACTATTTACAATCCCAAATATTAAAGCATTCCTTTTCCTTGGGTCTTTGAGAACAATATGAAGACACACTCTCTCGTAAAATGAGTTAAGCTTTTCTTTCACTGGTTGACTTTTAGTATTTTAATTTGTCCCCCAAAATGTATGCTAAGACCTTTTATGTTTTTAGAAACGTGCTTTTTCCAATGTGGTAACATCAGCCACACTCAAACTTCCTAAAAGTAAAACAGACATACTGGACAGGAGCCCATTATGCAAGGATCCAAGGGGAACTTTTTATATGGACCCAAACTTTTGAAGTTCCTTCATTTTTTTCAGGTTTATATAATTTAAATTCTTACAGATAAGAGCACCAAAGGGGAAAAAATGTAGAGATTTACCCTTGGACAATTTTCACCATCAAAAACAAAAGAGATTAATTGTGGAGTGTTCATCTGTAGAGAGAAAGCAGTACACTGAGATAAGGACAGAAGCACCCTCAATCTCTGCAAAGTTAAATACAGGGAGGAAATGAGTTAACAGAACAGCCTATGGACTCAATAGGCTGCCCAGCTGAAGTAAGAAAATTGTGCTTAGGTTTCTGATGTTTCATCTGATTCTGTAAACAGCAGAAGTATTTTTATCCACTTTTCCCAAATGCAGGCTAAACAGTGCTGACTCCCCCAGCATCAGCTTCTATCTACCACACCAGCTCTCCCCCACGAGTAGCATAATGGGTCCCTTCCTCGACAGGTAACCTCCCCGCCCCCCGTTATTTTAATCACCCGATTGTCTTCATAAATATACCAAAAACAAAATAAATAAAAACATATAACCTAAGCATGGTTGAAAATAAGGAAACCGAGCAGTGCTTTTATTTGTATCACAAGTAGCACTTTCAACACTAATGGTAAGAAGAAAATATTGTAGCAAAATCTCAAGAGAAAAGGAATGGCATGTACAACTTTTTCTGACCGAATTCACTTTAAGAATTATCCTTAGAAATGCTATTTTAAGTAATATTATTGTTTGAGAGTGCTAGCATAGTTTACAAAGAAAGCAGAAAACTCCAAATATCAAGTTCCATTTTTACTCTACCCTTTCCTGATACATTTCATAATTAATGCTAAATCAGCAAACCAATGTAAACTATTCTTGCAGAGAAAATGTCATGATTCATATACTTGACATTTTAAAACACTTAAAGAGTTTATAGGATGGTGACATAAAAAGTGTCCTAAAAAGCACTGCAGGCAGTGAGGGTGTTTTCCACCAGCAAGTCTACTGCTGACTGCATGTATTCCACTTCCTTCAGACTTTATCTGCTTGTCAACCATGAGCATTACAAATGCCACAGAAATGGTTACATCAAATTTTAAAAAAATTTCCTTAGGGCCAGCCCAGTGGCGCACTTGGTAGAGTGCTGCGCTTGGGGGTGTGGTGGCGCTCCCGCCGAGGGTTTGGATCTCATATAGAGACCGGTCCGCTCACTGGTTGAGCGTGGTGCAGGCGCGACACTGAGGGTTGCGATCCCATTGCCGGTCACGGTACGGGCGCGACACCGAGGGTTGCGATCCCGTTACCGGTCACGAAAAAAGACAAAAAGGAAAAAAAAAATTTCCTTAAAGAGATAAAACATTCTGTTCCTTGCCTGATTCATCCAAAGGCAAATACAGAAAGTTTGAGAAACACTCCTCTGAAGAAAGAAGCTCAGGCTCCTGAAACACTTTGGCAAACACTGGTTTCAACACTATAAACAATTGAGCTTTTATATGGGTTTAGAACTATGCTAGTGCTATGAGAGAAAAAGGAAAAACCTAACAATGCTACTGCCAAAAATAACATATATAAAAATTACATAAATTATAAATTATGTCTTAGAAAAAAAGAAAAGCAACAAAGGGTCGGCCATGAGTAGGCAGAGAAAAGAAGGGAAGAACACTCTAAACAATGGGAGGAAAGCACAGAGGTCAAAGGGGTACTGAAGGGACCGGCCTGGTAGTGAGGAGGTATCTTCCTTTGAGGAAGTGGGGATTCAGGCACAAAGCTGTGGCTCTATCAAATTATGACAGGCCTTTAAAAAGCAAAAGCATGTGTGTATGCACGTGTGTATACACCTATCCCTCTAGATGAAAAGAAAATTGTTCAGTTGCACTGGGAAAATAATTTCTCTGTAATTTTAAAATCATACACAGAAGGTTTTATATATTTAAAGTTAACAGGGAATTATTTGGAAAATACTATGTCTAAGCTAAATATAATAGTAGAGGAACATCAGAATGGGGAAAATTAAGGGGAGATAGCTCAGTTCTATTCAAAGTTAACCTACTAATATGTTGAATGATTTATGGAATAGCAATTTTGAAAAACAATGACGTCCTAGGTCACAGCTGACTATACTCTGTAAGGGTACTTCTATGAACTTAAAACACTTCCATAACCTGAACAATATATTTTCTCAAAAGTACATATAAGACCAAATGCGATGAGAAGAACTGACCTAAGCTCAATTTGATGAAACAACTTCTCACATAAGGAATGGGATACTGGATGCACCCAAATGGAGAAGGGAGAAAAATACCAGGAGTCAAAATAAAATGACTGGCAATTTACACTGGAGGCTGCATTTTCAGATTTTCATTTATAAAGCAAATATATCACTGGGATACAAAACAAGCCCTAAAGCAAACACACAAACAAAACCTACAGTAAACTGGATAGTGGCCTAAAAAGCACCCCTCAGAGAAAACACTAAAAATTACTTTGCATAAAGTAAAAGTTAACTTTGGTCTTTTCATGAATCTTTAGGAAATTAACTAAGTCAATTTTATTATGAAATTATTTTCAATATACACATGAATATGCACCTAGATTTGGGATTTGTTTTATAATTTAATAATCTTCTGAACATAGTGGGTACCAAACAAACACTGCTTCAAGCTCAGAAATAACCAAGCAACCAAAACCAACATCATCCAAACAAACATTCCACAATCTGTCCATTAATTCTATAACTCTCCTTTGGGCGAGCCTCTTTATCCCAATTAGAAAGTTAAGTAGAATTGACTATTTTCTTAGAGAGCTAGGCAGAAAAGCCCTTGAAAATATGCAGAAAAATTTAGGGAGCACAGCAAACGTGATAATCCAAAGAGGGAACTGATGGAATTCACTGGCCTGAAGCACCGATGCAGCTAGAGACCCCAAGGGTTAATGCGCAGTGTCCACACTGAATCTGTCAGAGACAGATTGTTTGTATTGGGCTTAGGAGCATGGCTTCCAATTCTGTACTCCCACCCTTATCAAAAGAGCACAAAGACAAAGAATCAAGACAAATTATGTGTAAAGATAAACAACAAAATTACATGTAAAGATAAATGAAAGCAGTTGATACAGGAAGATTTCCCAAACTCACAATAGTTTTCTTTAAATAAAAGCAATGGCAATCAGTTACTGCCTAAATCCATTAAAAATAGGATATAAGCATACTTATACTTCACAGTGAGAAATCTAAGTAAAATCTAAAGTATTTCCTGAAAGGGAGAGAAATAAAAATGGGTGAGAAAGGAAGATTCAGGATTAGCAGGATTTTACCAAATTCTTAAATACCTGAGATGTGTTTGCTTTAGTCTTGCCTAAAGACTGAAGAAAATAACAACTAAACTCTGCTGCCAATATTAGTAATTATATTACACAAATGAGTAGTTAAGTTTGTTTTTATTCTAAATAGTCATATCACATTTTACATTATTTTTACTCAACAGAAAATGCTGTCAGCATTGAAGAACTAAGGTATGACTAAGTTTTCCATATAGCAGAAATTAGCCCTTTAAGTTTATAATAATTAGTGATAAAAATTTTCACAAACGCATTCTATCTCTTCTTAACTAAAATATACTACATAATATTTTTGTTTTGAAATTCTGCAGGGTCACAACTATAAACATAACTAAAATCATCTGTTATAATCCTCTACTCTGGACTGTAGAGGTCTCTTTGCCTCTACAGCAAACTACTAGAAACTCTTACTCTCTATCCCCCACTTTCTTAATCCAGGAAGAATTACAGGTTGTCAGGGGAAACCAGAAAACAGATAAGCAAGCTTGTTAAATCAGTAACCTTAACAATATACATAATTTAAAGTCAAGAGCCTCTGCTTTGAGGTCTGCAACACAGGGCCCCTCCAATCTCAAAGCACTGGTGGATTAACAGCTGCCACTTCCTTGTGAATCTGAGGTCTTTTAAAAATTTATCTGCACATTCAGAGCTATGTTCTGAGCAAGTGCCATGAATTTTGGAAAACTTACCTGACTGCAGTGTTCTGTGTCAGATCCCGTAACATGGGAACAGGAGAACATACCATTCTAAAAGAAAACAAGAAAAGAACCATCTATTTGTAAATTGGAACTTTTTATGTAAGTAGAAGTAAGATGCTTCTATGTCAGGCTGTAGAAAAGAGAAATCATTAGAATGAACTAACAAAAACAATATAACCATTTATATCTTTAAAAAATGACCCTGTCTACCTTGTTTATTATCTCATAAACAGAAAACAATTAGGTGCAAAGGATTTACACCAGAATTTATAAAGAATACCTACAAACCAAAAAGGGGGGAAAAATGATTACCCAATAAAAAAACAGAAAAGTTACATCACAAATGAAGAAAACCAAATGGTTAACCATTAACCATAAGGCATTATGTAATTATGTAATCACAGTAACGTAAATCATTAGTATTAAGAGAAATGCAACTCTAAACCACAAGATGCCAATAAGCTTCCACCAGATTGACAAAAATTAAAGTAATAACAATTACAAGGATTTACCAAAGTGTAGAGCAACAAGATTTCTTACGAACTGCCACTGGGATTACAACATAGTTTAAAATTCACTCAATAATACTGTAACATGTTAATAACAGAAGAGTGTGTGTGTGTGTGTGTGTGTGTGTGTGTGTGAAAAACCCCTCAATACTATCTAGAAAAGATGAAGATATACACATCTCTATGATCAGCAATTCCATTCCTGGATATACAATCAGCCCTACATAACTGTGGGTTATGCATCAATGGATGTTCCGTGGATGGAAAACCCCCAATACTATCTAGAAAAGATGAAGATATACACATCTCTATGATCAGCAATTCCATTCCTGAATATACAATCAGCCCTACATAACTGTGGGTTATGCATCAATGGATGTTCCGTGGATGGAAAATATTTGGGAAAAAAAAATTGCATCTGTACTGAACATGTACAGATGTTTTTTTCTTATCATTATTACCTAAACAATACAGTATAACAACTACTTACATTGTATTAGGTATTATATGTAATCTAGAGATGATTAAAGGCAGACAGGAAGATGTGCATAGGTTATATGCAAACACTACACTATTTTACATCAGGGGCTTGAGCATCCTTGGACTTTGATATCCACGGGGGTCCTGAATCCAATCGCCCACAGATATTAAGAAATGACTATACCCTGGAGCAGCAGTTCTCAAACTCTGGTCTCAAAACCCTTTCACCCTCTTAAAAATTACTGAGGACCTCAAAGAGCTTTTGTTTATGTTGATTATATTTATCAGTATTTACCTATTAAAAATTAAAACTAAGAAATTTTTAAAATATTAAATTAAAGATTATAAATCTATTACAATTTTATGAAAAACTTTTTAAAAAAGCAAAACAAAAATAAAAATGAAGAGCATCATTCCTTCACATTTTTGAAAATTTCATTAATATCTGGCTTAATATAAATTTAATAACTGGATTCTCTTCTCTACTTCTATCACACTATATTGAGCCTCTGAAAAACTCCACTGTGCACTCAAGAGAGAAACAGAGAGAAAAGCAAATAACACCATAACATCTTAGTATTATCATGAAAATAGTTTTGACCTTGTGGATGCCCTGAAAAAGTTTCAGGGACCCCCAGAGCTCATGCACAAGATGACACAGCTACTATGTTGATGAGCTAGGCTTTGAATCCAAACCTTTTCTAGTATAGCAGGGTTCTGTTTCGTTTTTAATATAATTTTCTCAATATTACTGGAAAATAAAACATTTAGACAACAAGGGAAAAACACTAACTAAACTTCTTGTTCTTGTCACCTCAATTATATACAAATAAATACTTACTGATCTGGAAGAATAGCTTCTTCATCCAAAGAAAACTTTCCTTGAATCCCATGACATAGCTCAGGTGGTACATCCATTGGCTGTGGAAAAATGCATTCCTGATTATATACCCAAAGAATGGAAAAGGTGATTCAAGCAGATACTTGTACACCAACATTCATAGCAGCACTATTCATAAGAGCCAAATGGTGAAAATAACCCGTGTCCATCAGCAAATGAATGCATAAACAAAATGTGACACATACATACAATGGTATATTATTCAGCCATATAAAGGAATGAAATTCTAGTACATGCTACAACACTGGATGAACCTTGAAGATATTATGCTAAGTGAAATAAGCCGGACACAAAGGACAAATATTATATGATTATACTTATGTGTGGTACCAAGAATAGGCAAATTCATAGAGATAGAAAGTAGAAGATAAGTTACCAGAGGCTGGCAAGAGGGCAGGATAGGGAAAGAGCGTTTAATATTATTTAATGGGTACAGAATTTCTGTTTGTGAAGATGAAAAGATTCTGGAAATGGACAGTGGGAATGGTTGCCCAAAACTGTGAATATACTTAATGCCACAGAATTATACACTTAAATGGTTACAGTGGTAAATTTTATGTTATGTATACTTTACCAAAATTTTTTAAAATGCATTCCTAATAAACTGAATAAATTAATTAAGCAAATTGCACACCATACCTCTGTGGAACCTGTCTGATACAGTTCTAAAATGAAGTCGTGGAGTGGGTGGTGTTTCCCCACAAATAAGACATCACCTCCAAGGCTGTTTCTTCTGACTGGGGGGAAAGTAAGAAAAGAATAAGACCTACCCGTCAAACAAATGTATCTGCAAGACCAACTTTGATGAGAATAAAATAAGGAAAAGCATCTAAGTTTTAAAACCTTAATTATAATGTTTACAAAAAATAATTTAAAAGTGATAAATCTAAATGTGTGATGTGCCTTTAAGTAAGAAAAAATACTCTGACAGTAAGGTTTCAAAGATCAATGGCTATCAAAAAAAAAAAATCACTGAAGGAATATCTGAATATATTATAAGACAAAGAGCAAGGTTTTCTTATTTATAAAGAACTCAGTTTCTTACTGTAAGAAATATATAAACTTTCTCTGAGGAAACACAAATTGTATCATCTGATGACAAAGATCATTCTGTAGAGTTGATAGAGAAATTGTTATACAGACTTATTATATTGGTATTAAATATATTTTTCAATAGAGGCCAGTTTTGCAATTTCCCAATCTGAACATTTTTTACTGTCAGTATTAATTACAAAATGCTATGTTTTATGAAAAATAACATTTTAAATTAGCACCCTAAGGTCACATGCTTTTACTTCACCCTAACCTTTCAAGTCAGATTATTATTGGGGAGGGTGAGGGGAGATATAGAGAAGAAGGTAGATGGAAGAAATGAATAATATCTTCCCAACAAGCAAAATACCTTTGTGTATGCACATCATATAGGAATAAAAAAGTCAAAGGATAACCTTGAAGTGTTGCTTTTTAATAAAATTAACAAACACTTGTAAGTTAAGTACTACTCAGTTTGCAGATAATAAATTAAGAAGCAAAGTTAACATTTGTTATAAAGTAAAATCAATGATTTATGCACCCTTCATTCAGGCAATTTGACAAATGTGACAAAGAAAGGTCTAATTTTATATGGAAATATAAAGTCTATATTACACAGACTCAATGCTCCCTAAGCAGAAGTGTAATTCTTACTCTCTTCTGGAGTGAGGTCTGGGTATACCTCTTCTAGGGCAGCTCGCAGCCTTCGTTCATCCACGAACGGCAACAAGGCAACACCTGGGGACACAAACACACATCAACAGCCGCAGCTATCAGGATCACCTAAATTCCAGTTTACCACTGATCCAAATAAATGTTTCTAACAGAGTACCCTTGTTGATACAAAAATATTTTGGAACTGAACTCTGTCTCATGTAGCCAAGACTAAGATACAAATATTTTCTACATGGTATAGTAAAAAAAAAAAAAAAAATTTACATATTTTTCATTCTTAAAATGGCTCATAGGGAAAATCATGTTTTCTGAATCTTAACTCTGTGGTGATAAAATTTTTAAATGAAATGAACAGTGGCCACCTGGATACCAGTCTGTGTTCTTGCCTTATTTACTAAGATGTCCCCCAGGCAAGCCAGTTAATCTCCTTGGGGCTCAACCTTGTCCTTTCATCTTTCTAGTCCTTAGTTTCTTCTTTTGTAAAATGAGGTCATTCTACTAAAATACTCAGAAAGTCTGTTCAACTAGAATACATGGGAGGTCTCTTCCAATACTAAAACTGCAGAGTATTCTGTTGACATTTTAAAGCCTACTGATTATATTTTCAAAAAGCTTTACAAACAAGCTTAAATAACTTGTGGGCAGGGTATAAAACAGATCCTGTTCATTTTGGGGTTGAAAATGATCCTCTGAAGCATGCTGGAATTAAGGGCATTGCTTTATTTGGACCCATAAGCATAATTTTCAAAGAAGCATATCATTAATACAATATCTATTACTAGAATAATATACAAAGTTATTAAAGAATGTATATGTTCTGCTCTGTACAATATAAATAGTATTCTGACTAAATAAAAATATTATGATTAATAGCAACAACAAATGCTAAATAGAGCTAAATAATTTTGAAATTACTGCAACTCAAAACTGCTATATTTGAGATTATTCCCTTTAAAATTATGAGAAATGAAACGGTTTCCAAAGTTGTCATTAATCATTTAGCTCCTTTATTTTCAAAGTTAGGAAACTTGTTCAATTACACTACCTAATAGGAGAACCTTTTTTTTTTTTTTTCTTCACTTAAAAAGAAACTAAGTTCTAGTATGAATTTTGAAGGGCCTAAAAAAAGTATTTTCACAGATATTAGTATGTTTCATTTCTCAGGCTATTTCAATTACTGGTAAACACTTACATGAAAAAAAACCTAGAGAGTTGCTCAAGTTTTTTTAGTAAGACACGTAAGAGAAATATATCAATGAGAAACTATGGCACTTCTGAGCTTTTGTTTTCTACCTACTAGATTTAGGATCTAAAAAAAATTTACTATTAAGAAGTTCCTACAATATCAATTCCAGCAACTAAATCCAATCTGTAATTTACAAGATTAGCAATAAAGTTATTACACAACAAATTGGCCCCACCGGGCAGGGTAGAAAGAAATGCCTTACATCCAGGTACAATAACAATAATGCTTGAGACTGAGCTGATAGCAAAAATGAGAATGGCAACGAATGTCTTCTAAGCACTTACTATTTTACATGCATTACTTCATTTAATCCTCTCAACCACCCAGAGGTAGCCCAAGTAGTGGTAAGATTTAGGTAAATAGTTATTTCAAATGTGAGCTCTAGAGTCAGACTCTCTGGGTTTACATCTTTGCTCTGCTTCTGTGTGACTCTTGATCAAATTACTTAAATTCTCTGTTCACATATAAAATATATAGCAACCAAAACAACTATGCTATATATCTATACTAAGCAAATTTTACAAAAACACAATATTGCTATTAAATTACATACAATGTTGGTAAGTACAAATACTCAAAAGATGTTGGAAAAGTACTCAAATATATTTTATCTCCTATCATTTTAAGATGTACTCAACCCAGGCAAGAATTTATCCAAGTATTACCATTACTTTCACTAAGTTTTCAAAGCAAGTATAAGGAAATAATTATATTCCCTAATAGAATTAAATTTTACCTCAAGAAAAGTATGTTCTTGCTACTAAGCCTAATAAGTGAGAAATTTATATAAAATATTACATACAATATAAAAATATTAAAGGTCAAAGTTTAAACCCATCCTAAGATTCATACCAAATTTCAAAGGACCTCAAATAGCCAAAACAATCTCGAACAAGAATAAAGCTGGAAAACACACAATTTCTGACTTTGAAACTAACTACAAAGCTACAGTAATTACAAGAGTATGGAACTAGCATTAAGGACAGACATATAAACCAATGGAATAGAGAGCCCCCAAATAAACTCTCATATCACAATTTCTGACTTTGAAACTAACTACAAAGCTACAGTAATTACAAGAGTATGGTACTAGCATTAAGGACAGACATATAAACCAATGGAATAGAGAGCCCCCAAATAAACTCTCATACGTATGGTCAATAGATTTTCGACAAGAGTGCCAAGACCGTTAAACAGGGAAAGGATGGTCTTTTCAATAAACGGTGCTAGAAAAACTGGATATCCACATGCAAAGAATGAAGATGGACCCTTACCTTACACCATACACAAAAATATACTCAAAATGGATCAAAGACCTAAATGTAAGAGCTAAGACTATAAAACTTTTACAAAAAAAAACATAAGGGGAAAGATTCACGACATTGGATTTGGCAATGATTTCCTGGCTATATAACACCAAAGGAACAATAAGTAGCAACAACAAAAAAGATACACTATGGGGCCGGCCCGGTGGCGCACTGCTACAGTGCACCGCTTGGGAAGCGTGGCGGCGCTCCCGCCGAGGGTTCGGATCCCACATACAGACCGGTTCCCGCTCACTGGCTGAGCGAGGTGTGGGGGCAACACCGAGGGTTGCGTTCCCGTTGCCGGTCCTGGTCCGGTACGGGCGCGACACTGAGGGTTGCGATCCGTTGCCGGTCACGAAAAAAAAAAAAAAAGAAAAAAAAAAAAAAAAAGAAAAAAAAAAAAAAAAAGAAAAAAAAAAAAAAAAAGAAAAAAAAAAAAAAAAAGAAAAAAAAAAAAAAAAAGAAAAAAAAAAAAAAAAAGAAAAAAAAAAAAAAAAAAAAGATACAGTGGACTTCATCAAAATTAAAAACTGCTGTGCATAAAAGGATATTATCACAGAGTGAAAAGACAACCCAAAGAATGGAAGAAAATATATGCAAGTCATATATTCAATAAGGGGTTAATATCTAGAATATATAAAAACTCCCACAATGCAACAATAAAAATCAAACACAATTCAAAAATGGGCAAAGGATTTGAACAGACATTTCTCCAAAGATACAGAAACGACTCGTAAGCACATGAAAATATGTTCAATATCACTAATCATTAGGGAAATGTAAATCAAACTCAATGAGATACCATTTCACACCCATTAGGATGGTTATTATTAAGAAAACAGAAAATAACAAATGTTGGTGAGGATGTGGAAAAACTGGAACTGTTGTACATTACCTTACTTTTCCCCGTAGTTAAATTATACTGAAAATGAGATATTGTCAGTAATAGAGATGATATATAATACAATGATATAGTTGGCAAGTCATGTGCACATTTATATATTTAATTACCTGTTTATTTAATAAACCCAGGAAAGGATTTAATTATTTATTACTTTTACTTTATCACCCCCCATTCTCCTATGCCTCCTCCCTCTCTACTTTAATCACAACATACTCCACAAAGGGCCTTCAAAAACAACCTGAGACTCCAATCCATACACAGCAGTATTAAGACCATGGAGCACATCACTTACACAACCCCAACCAATGGGGTGCATTTCCCATTATGATTCCATTAAAGTAACATGAAGTTTCTGCTACTACATAAAGCAAAAGTCAACTCTAAAATTTCATAAAATTATGATTTTTCAATTGGTAAATTATTATTTATGCCTCTTTGCCTCACTATTCTCTTTAAGTCATTTTATTTATTCCCAATCACAGGAAGCAATCAAAGAAAAAGTAAAAATACGGTTTTACCAAATGTACTTATTTTCCTAGAAAAATGTATGGTGGAAGAAAAGGTAAAATGATTTGCTAAACGGGGCCTTTGGTGTGAAACGATAGTTTGCTTACTGTGTGAGAGAGATTTCTTTATTGTGTTTTATAGCCAATCATTATCACATATTGGTTGAATGGTGAATAGCACCTTAAATTTAGTACTAATTTTATATTGCCATTCCTACAAGATCTGTTAATTGAAGAAATGAAAAAATAATAGGTAATAATAATCAGTGGTGAGTATTTAAACTAAATAAAAGTTTCTAGTATATTTTTCATAAGTTTCCATGGAATATAAGTGAATCTCTACATAAACGCTGTCATGTTTCTACATCTCTCAACAACTTCAAAAGATATGAATGAGCTACTGACTGAACGAACAGTCCCATTAATTAATCACAAAGGAGACAAAAGGTGTAATTATTAACCTATTTCAACCTAATTTACTGTTTATCAGAATGTCACTATTAAAACTACTATTAATCATTGCTAATCTCAGGCTGAACAAAGAAATATCAATTTTTCACATATAACTCTTAAAATATTTATCTTTTACAGAATTCTTTCATCCCATAAATCATGTTCTTTTCACAGTTTTACCGAAAAGTTTTAACAAAAAGGAATGATGTCTAAATTTTACCTTGCCACGCGTATTTCTTCCCATTTAAATCAATAGCAAAATCTTCAGGGTAGAAGTCAATTATACTAGAATCCTGTATCAGGGAGAAATGTAAAGAATCAAAGCAAAAGTCACACATATCTGTCATAAAGAATCTGATCTGACTTTCACTCAAGTTATCAGGCTGATGAGAAAATGCAGTACATTCCTTTTAAAAATGTTATTAAGATATGAGGTCATTATTCCCAAGTGTAGCAAAACAAAATTAACAATTTTATTTTAAAAGATGAAAAGAAAAGGCATTATAATAGAAGAATTTTAGAACTGACAGCTGTGGGCCGCAGGCAGGCTGGCAGTGAGTTTATTTACTCTAACAATTCCTACTTCCTGGCTGGGTCTCACTCTTTCTAATTAGCACACATAACAAATTCAGAGGTGATTTCAGGTAAGCCAGAGATCTGGTAGCTACCATGCATGGCTAGAAAAAATAAAAATGAAGACTTACAGGTAGGCTAAGAACAAAATGACTGTTTTAAGAATTTTTCCCTAACACAAATCAATTTTATTTACTGGGTAGTGTACTGATGGCCAAAGAAAGCAGGGGGGAAAAAAAAGATATATCATATTTACACACACACATACACAGACATACATATATAGTGAAAAATATACAGAACTCAAATACTTTGTATATATATATATATATACACACACACACATACACAGACATACATATATAGTGAAAAATATACAGAACTCAAATACTTTGTTTCCGCATTTCACCATTTTAACTATGAGAGGCAAAAGCAATTGTGACTAATGTTAATAAACTACAGTCATGTACCTCATAATGACACTTTGGTCAACAACAGACTGAAAATATAAGTGATCCCACAAGATTATAATAGCTATACCATATCGCCTAGATTTGTAGTAGGCTATCCCATCTAGATTTGTGTAAGTACACTCTATAATATTTGCACAAAACTGAAATTGCCTAGAGACA
The DNA here is from genome assembly GCF_000696425.1 of Galeopterus variegatus. Taxonomy (NCBI): domain Eukaryota; kingdom Metazoa; phylum Chordata; class Mammalia; order Dermoptera; family Cynocephalidae; genus Galeopterus; species Galeopterus variegatus. The sequence goes on from NW_007728506.1 coordinate 25,879, forward strand.
TTTCTTAGAAAGTATTCCCATCATTAGGCAATGCATGATTGTATTTGACAAAAACCCAGTTAACAACATACTCAAAATATTAAGAGACTCACGGGATCACTCATGAGCTTCCGCCATGATGGAGGTAGAAAGTTACCACTTGCAGCTGGAAAAACTCCCATAAGTTGTTCCAGTGGTTTAAACTGCGAGAAGGAAAAAACTTAAATATAAGACCCCAAATTATTATCTAATCCAAAATTCTATGAATTTTATGACTCCAAACAATCAAGCTTACCGGTTTTGTACCCTTCTCAAAATCAGAAGACATATCTGAAATACCTTCAAAGTCTGAAGCAAATGGTGCATAATGGAATGGATAATACCACTTCCAGGAAGCACAGCCCTAGAATCATTAAAAACAAACAAAAAATAACAAAGCAAAAACTTGTGTTAATGATGAAAAGACTGAAAAAACAAAACTTAAACTATTAACCTATAACATTATATTTATAAAACATATGACTTTTGGTATATATTCCATATATTAATTTTTCCATGATTCCTAAAAACTGTTTTAATTAAATCTGAACTTTCTGCTTGACTGCTTGGCTCCTTGTCTAAAAAAATACTGCAAAGCATCTTGAATAATCAGTAGTTAATGCCAAACTATATCCACAAAACAATTTGGGGAAAAATTTTATCCTTAAAATATATTAGATAACATTACTTTCCAACTCTAGAGCTGACATCATCAAATAAAACCAAGAGCAGATATAGCTAACGTTTTCTTAGCATGTAGGTGATTAGGGACATCATTAGAACAGTGTTTGAGAATAAAACAGCCAAAAGTTTCATTTTACAATTCACGATATTTTCACATGACAACTTTCATAAAAATATTTGAGTAAACATGCCAAAAAGAAAATAAAAGCAAATTATACTCATAGAAAAGAGATGTCTTCCTGACATGTGTTCTGACTCTGTACCTAGCAAATTAAAATGTTGAGAGTAGAAGTAAAACATACAAATAGAATACTATATACTTGGTGCATTGTTACTTTCTACTTTCTTCTTACTGACAAACCTCATCTATTTCCCAATTTATAGTGGATACTTGGTGCATTGTTACTTTCTACTTTCTTCTTACTGACAAACCTCATCTATTTCCCAATCACACCAGACTTAACTTGGTTTGTTCTCATGAAACCAGACATTATCAGTGTTATGATCCTCAATATGTCTACCTAATCTCTGGGCAATCTGACAACTCAATTATCAAAAAGTGCAGATACAGATTACTCCAATTAGAATGCATCCCATGTAACATCACTATATTACAGAGACAATAGTATCATTCAATTTCCTCTCAAATTCTTATTGGTATTTTCCAGGCTCTGTCATTTAGTGACTACCAATTAATTACCTAGTTATTTTAAAATTCCAATTTAAAAAAACACTAAACTCTAAATCATCTTAAAAACAAAGTACGATCAACTCAATTACTTGATGTTGAAAACCCTTTAACACAACAAAAAAAAATTAGCTTTGTTTATATGTTAATACCTACAGAGCTTCAAAGTCTTGACAAATATATTATTTATGGTTATGAATTTCTGAGAAGAAAGCTTAAAAAACCGAGTCTGGGTTTCATTTCAGAATATAGCTAAATAATATACATTATCATAGATAATACTATCTTTCTAAAATGATTAGCTAGAGATTTGGAGGAAAATATTCATTTTGTACCTGGTAATAATATCGAAGAACCCAGCAAAGTCCTTCAACGTAAGACTGTACAACTTTACGACGGAATTTCTTATCAGCCGCATCAACGTCAAATTTGTTCTTGTAATACCGCTGCTTCCAACCAGCTTCCCATAACCTAAAAATCAGGCAAAGTCAGTTTATGCTGAATTAATATACTTTCAGTAATAGATTGATGACTTATATCCCAAGTCAATTTATATTTACTATCCAGGGGAAATGTGAATGAGTTAAACAGTAATGCTAACACAGATTCATTTATTTCTAAAAAATCCACTTTCATAGGATTTATTATCAACTTAATAACAGTTAAATATCAAAAACCCAAACACTAATTCTGATAAGACCATTACAAAACTACTTCTAAAGAAAAAAAGGCCAAGGGCAGCCAATCCCTCTGCCCAGAAAGCAGGCAAAAGAGCAACACCTGGGGTCCTAGGCAGGTGCTGCGGGCAGCCATCCCCTCCACCCACCCAGGAGGCAAGAGAGCAACACCTGGAATTATAGGCAGGAGCCAAGGGATCCCATCCCCACCGCCCAAAAGCAGGCAAGAGAGCGTGCTCAGGGTCCTAGACAGGAGCCGAGGCCAGGCCCCTCCATCCAGAAGCAGGCTGGAGAGCATGCCAAAAACACCACTTTCATGAGCATGGCCCACCACAGCCATGGCTGATAGAAAAGCAGCTTGACACCACAGCAGTAGGCACAGCCACCGTGCAGGAAGCCTGCCAGGTGCTCAACTAGGAGAGTCACCAGCAGAGACTGGAAAGAGAATAGGAAGTCTCTCTCCTCAAGGCCCACTCCAGAGTAGTAAAAGAAGCAACTGCTCCACCAGATAACCAGGCATCAACATAGAGGTACCAGAAATATAAAAACCCAAGAAAATATGACACTACCAAAAGAATATAGTAATTCTCAAGTACCAGACTTTATAGAGCAGGAAACCCTTAGAATGACTGATAAGGAATTCTGAGCAGCAATCTTAAGGAAACTCACTGAGATATGAGAAGACTCAGTTAAACAACATAATGAAACAAGGAAAAAAATACAAGACATGAAGGAGAAAACTGACAAAGAGATAATACCTTAAAAAGAATTCATGGAATTCTTTAAGCAGAACTCATGGAACTGAAAGATTCACTCAACTAAAGAAAAAACACAATGGAGAGCTTAAGCAGCAGGCTACAACAAACAGAAGAAAAAGTTTCTGATCCTGAAGACACTCTTTTCAAAATAACTCAGGCAGACAAAAAAAAAGGAAAAAAGAATTTTAAAAATGAAGAAAATCTAAGAGAGCTAGCAGACAACCTTAAGCTCACAAACATTCAAATCATGGGTGTTCCAGAAGAGGAGGAGAAAGGAAAAGGCATGGCGAAACCTATTCAATGAAATAATAATGGAAAATTTCCCAGGTATAGGGAGAGACATGGACCTTCAGGTCCAGGAGGCTCAGAGATCCCCAAACAGATACAACCCAAAAGATCCTCTCCAAGATACATTGTAGTCAAACTGGCAAAGCTCAAAGACAGAGAATTTTAAAAGAAGCAAGAGAAAAGTGTCAAGTTACCTATGAGGGAGCCCCTATCACTCTAACAGCAGACTTCTCAACAGAAACAGAAACTCTACCCGCCAGAAGAAAATGGGATGATATACTCAATATACTGAAGAAAAAGAAAAACAACCTGCCAGCCAAGAATACCATACCTAGCAAGGCTATCCTTCAGAAATGAGGGAATAATAGGCTATTTTCCAGACAGACAAAAACTGTAGGAGCTCATCACCACACAACCAGACCTACAAGAAATCCTGAAGGAAGTCCTTCATCTGGAATCTGAAAAATGATAATCACCACCACAAATACAAAAGAAAGAACAAAACCCATTGGTAGAACAAAAATACAAATGAGAAAGAGAAAGAAACTAAATTTTAACACCACAAAAAGCCATTATGACAATGTAATAATGCCTCTGCTTTATTTCTGATTTTGGCAGTTTCAGTCTTCTCTCTTTTTTTCTTGGTCAATCTAGATATAGGTTTGCAAATTTTTTTGATCTTTTTAAAGAATCAACTTCTGGTTTTTTTGGTTTTTAATTCCCTGTTTCATATTTTTCTGTTGTAATCTTTATTTCCTACTTATATCTGCTTTTGGTTTAGTTTGCTCTCCTTTTTCTATTCTCTTAAGGTACAAGTTTACATTACTGATTTGAGATTTTTCTTATTTTTAATGTAGGTGTTTACAAGTATAAATTTTCTTCTAAGCACTGCATGAATCCTGCATCCTATAAATTTTGATATGTTGCACTTTGATTTTTATCTCAAAGTACTAATTTTCCTGTGATTCTTTTTTTTAACCCATTGTTTATTTAGGAGAGTTTTGTTTAATTTCCACACATTTGTGAATTTTCTAAACTTCCTTCTGTTATTGTGGTCAGAGAACATATTTTCTATGATCTTTTTAAATGCATTAAGACTTGTTTTGTGGCCAAAAGTAAAAATTAAATTAAATAAATAAATAAAATAAAAAAGAGAGAGACTCAGTAACAAATTGGGACTAGCTGTGTGTTCTACCCTCCATTCCATACATGTATAGAGTGCAAAATAATTGAGTGTTCATGAGACTCAGAGATGGCTAAAATAAGGTCCCTGGCACACAGGGACTCAAGGACCAATGGGTATGCAGATATTGAAACACACGTTATAAAAGAGAGATGGACAATGGGTTATGGGAATATACTGTTTATGGAGAGTACAACTCTTTAAATTGGATTGACAGATTTAGCAAAACATTTAGTAATATGGCCCTTAATTCACTAGCTATAGATTGAGAAAGGCAGTCCATTTAGTACAATTTTTAGCTAACTATTAAGCTCTTCTAATTTCACATTCTTCCTTTTTAAGATCTCCATCTCTTCTGCCTCTGCTCTGAAATTGAGGTTGTGATGCTATAATACATTGAAAAATCTACCAGAAAATAAATATGAAAAATAAATCTACTGAAAAATTTTTAAAGGGCCGGCCCGTGGCTCACTTGGGAGAGCGTGGTGCTGACAACACCAAGTCAAGGGTTAAGGTCCCCTTACCGGTCATCTTTTAAAAAAAAAACTTAAAAAAAAAAAAAAGATTTTAAGAAAAAGAGAACAACCATTTATTTTAAAAGATACAGAACACTTTTTTGCTCACATTTTAATACTTCTTTACATGTTTTTTTGGTTGTGCAACAATTCTAAAATTATATTTTAAGATGGAAATACTGAAAATACTTTATATAGTTCAAGTTCCTCAATTTGTTAAAATATATTTAAACTACAAAAAAAAGCCAACTAAATTACTTTTTTAAAAAAGACATCCACGGGTAACTTTTTTTTTTTCCTTTTTGTCTTCTTTACTGACCGGTAACCGGATCGCAACCCTCAGTGTCGCACCCGTACTGGGGACCGGCAACAGGATCACAACCCTTGGTGTTGTACCCGCACCGCGCTCAGCCAGTGAGCGGGAACCGGTCTCCACATGGGATCCGAACCCTCAGCGGGAGAGCCGCCGCGCTCCCAAGCAGCGCACTCTCCAATGCGCCACTGGGCCGGCCCCACGGGTAACTTTTTTTAATGTGAAAAATGGTTTATAAAATAATCTGGGAACTAGGCAGAAATTATGTGTATACCTACTCTCTCTAATGTTGTTTGTGCCTTAATCCTCATTCAGCCAGGAGTTGTTGATGGCTTAAAGGAAGGAGATATATATAGATATGGACACACATTCTATATCTCTATATATCTATAGACATACATGCCCATATACATATGTATATTCTGATAAAACCTAGAAGCAGGTCAATCAATCCACTAAATTATCATTAATCACTGAAAATACAGCATGAAGAACAACACTTTCACCTAAAATATGTTTTTCTTAAGTGCCCATTTCTCATCTCATTCTCTAAAAGACTTAAATATTTTACTTAAGGAACACAAAGAAACCAAAGAACACTAAAAACTATATATATTTATATATATCTTAGGACAGATCAAGAACATCAAGATGATTCTCCATTAAGGGCTCTTTTCAACATGTGCCAGATCTCACATATTAACTGAGGTCATGTTTCAGAATACACTATACCAATTTTAATTCCCCCCACCACGCACAAAGGATTCATAGAACAACAATTAGGAGAAATATCCTCTATCCATAACATGGATTATCACTATTTTAAAGAAACTGTTAATGAAATAAAAGCTAAGAGCCCAAAGCATTTCTTTGTAGAAGCATTTCTACCTTGATTATCCTCAGCACCAGGATTAAACAATAAAATACTAATTAAGTTACCTATTAAACTAGTATTGATCATGATGGCTACATAGTAAACAAAACAAAAAACATGCTCTAAGATGAAAATCCAGAGTTATAGAAGTAGAGGATAGAAACTAAACATAGTTTGATCACAAGCTGACAAGGATCGGACACCAAAGGATGGTAGAAAAATGCCAAACCATATATATGACCCTTGTGATGTTTCTAATCATTACCACAAACCACATATTCAGAAGCATGGGCTGTGGGCAACTACTGCCTTGTTTAACTTTGAAATACATCATTTTCCTAAATCCTTAATGAGCTACAATTATGGAGATTGTTGGCCTTTTGCACTTGGAGCCCAGGGTTCAATTCTGGAATTATTAAACAAGAGGCTGTTAATTTTATTACGCAACAATCCCAGACTTCTGGATCAATTAAAGAATCAAAGTTTCCTATTATAAATTTTAAGTATATAGCTAAAGGGAAACTCCTCTGTCATGAACATAATTGTGCATATGCAAGTTTGTGGTTTTAAAAAAAATACATATTTATCTCAGCAGAATGATTTTTGCATATTTCATTTTGAGAAAGAATCTTTGCAAATGAAAAGATTAAAGCAAACTATATTAAGTGTCTAAGTGTAACTGAACTTTCCAGGTTAAGCAGCTTGAAAATGTAATCTCCAAACAGTAACATTCAGATCACATAGTCGGAGCTAAATACCTCATGTCTAGCCGATCTAGTGCTGGTCTCAGAGGGAAAAGTGGCTCCGAGAACAAAAACCTGTACGCATACTAATCTAGATACTTATGTTTAACAGCTACAGCTTACACATCTCACTGGAATTTACTGACTATTCTAACCCTACACATTAATCACTGGTGGATAAAAAGATCACAGGCAAGCATCTGAAGGCACTGCTGCTCTAAGCTAAACAGCATTAATTAGACAGCATCTATCTCAGCAATTTGCTAACAAAGCGCTACCAAAATATGGCTTCACCTGACATTATCCTCTGGCTCAGGTTCACTGTCACTGTCTTCTGCTTTTCGTTTAATTCCTCCTAGTGGAGATGGGGAGCCATCAGATGTGAAACTTGCATTAGGAGATACTGCAGGACTCTGCAGACAATTACAACATTATAGAAGAAGGACTTCATTATTCATTTTACACAAGAAGGTACATCCAACTGCTATTACCTACCATGCTTCATGGTAACATGTTTTTTCAAGCTCCTAAATAGATATGGTAAACATATTTAGAAAGTACAGAGACTGCTCTTTCCCCATTCCACCCCTCCCAAAAGAGTAATACAGCACCAAACTTCCTATGCTTAAACTCAAAAAAATTAACATTATTAGGGTAACGATTTTTTCAGAAGAAAAAAGAAAAATTTAATGTTACAGATTTTTAAAAATTATATACTTGAATTTTGTTTTCCTTTAATGGTTCCCTCATGTTATAAATTCACAATCATTTTCCACCTATCAAGTAGCAAAGTTGTGAGGGGAAAAAACATACATAAAATATATACGAGGGTACTTCAAAAACTAAGTGTTTAAACTAGTACAAGCACTGTGGAAATCAACTTTAATGAGACTCTGCCAAAAAACTGTTAAAGTATTTTATATGTACTGTTTTAGAATTCAATATACAAATAAAAATCTACTAGTCATTAGAAAAATGCAGATTTTATTAGTACTTCAAAGACTTGGCTGCCACTTTAAATTCAGTATTATCTTCCCTTTGAACTTAATTCAATTAACATAATAGGGCCCTAAAATATTTTAATATTTAATAAAAGAATTAAAAGAAAATCTTCTGTAACTTTAGTTATTTAAGTTACATGACCAAAAACGTAAGTGGCAGAAAACATTTTCACAGTAAAGTTTTCCTTCTGTTATTCACAGTATATTAGAGATTCCAAGTAAGTTGAATTATTTTAAAATTGAGAGTTCATGGTGGTTAACCATTCAGTAAGTCATCACATTTTTTTTTAAACTCTACACTAATCCATTTGAATTAAATGATGAGGGTAATATTACTATCAATTGTCTAAGTACAGAGAAGCTCTACAAAAAGCAAACTTTCCCAAATTGATTCTTGACTAGCAAGACATAAACTCCACCTTTAGATAACAAAAATATACTTAAAAAAAAAGAAGCTATTCACCATTTAATGCTAAATCTATGCTGCTCTGTCTCTGCCAACGAAAGTATTTCTTTCTGAACATAGCAGAGTCATACAAATTGATACAAATATTTCTTTTTTAAAAAGTTGTTTTTAGGGCCGGCCCGGTGGCGCACTGCGCTAGTGCGCCGCTTGGGAAGCGCGGGGGCGCTCCCGCCGAGGGTTCGGATCCCACATACAGACCGGTTCCCGCTCACTGGCTGAGCGAGGCGCGGGGGCAACACCGAGGGTTGCGATCCCGTTGCCGGTCCCGGTCCGGTACGGGGGCGACACTGAGGGTTGCGATCCGTTGCCGGACACGGAAAAAGACAAAAAAAATAAAAAAAAATAAAAAGTTGTTTTTACAATTAAATCTGTTAAACTGAAGATAGCCTCAGATATAATGAAATCATACTCAGAATGCAAAATTTAAAACCACATACATGAGTAAACAGAAACTATCTAATTAAACATTAACAATGTTGACCATCAGTGGACAAGTACCGGAGACTAACATGCCCAACAGCTAAGATAAAAGAAAACAGGAAAAATCCATAACTTTGAAGTCTCCCTTTAAATGGACTGGTAATTTGGTTTTATGATTTTCTTCAGTTCAGAACATTCTAGGTAAAAATCCCACTCACAAAGATTCCAGTTCCATACCTCCTCTATATAAAAATAATTGTGTTAGGACAGGCTAAGACAGAAACCAGCAACCTGATCACCAATCTTCCCATTCCTACTCCTATGGCAGACATTACTGATAAAACAGTCTAGTTCTGTGGAGCCTAAATGTAATGCTGGAAGCCTCAAAGCAATCACAGCTGGCAGAGTTTAAACCTACTCACCTCCTTGACATTAAGAAAAAAAGTATTCTATCAACAGGTCATTTAAGAATAACAGTCACTCTCAGTTCAGTTCTGGGGGAACTATAGTCACTATAATCTTGAATGATGGGTATTTCAGCGTTTTCTGCTCTACTCAGGTGTCTCACTGCAATCCCTTTCCCTGACCCTCCAAAACTCCCCGTTAGTGGGACAAAAAAACAAAAGTCAAATGGAACAAAAACACAACAGAAACCCAGGCTAATTCTCCCAGATGCAAAATCTTAGTTCTCAAATTCAAATTTAAGGTCCTAAAACTTCTAGGTGTTAATTTACGTGAACATGAGTTGAATCAGCCTCCTGATATGGCAAAATTTCCACTATAGGTTTCCCTTTAATAACGAATATGAGCACCAATAGGATAACTATTAGAATAACGAAATGTAAATATCCAAGCTCATGCAATTTCCTTGTACATATCATAGCACAATACTGAACCCATCATAATATCTTTCCTCCCTCTACTGTTAGTTCAGTCTGTTCCCTCAACCCTGCCGCTGCCACACTGGGCACTCTGAGCTGTGTTGCCACTACAACAGAAACCTGGTGGACACAGTACAGCCTTGCTAGGTGGGTTGATTTGTTTCTGCAGTTTAGATTACAAAGCTCAAACAAGGAGGCACCATGAGGCAAATCCATTTAGTTCCTGAGTTTACAAATATGAAGCGACCAGAGTTTGAGCTACCTTAAAATATAAAATATTTATTCAGATCTATTCCATGCCCGAAATAGAGAGCAAAAGTTCAAGCAGTGAGGAGGACCTATATTTGATAGCCTGAGGAATACCATTTTGCAAAACGCCCATAACTGACCCCTATAAGGAAAGGAAAAATAAGGGAGTAAACCACCCCTTTCTGTCTTGCCTCAGCTGTGAGACATCTGGGTGTCCCAGGCATGCTTCCAGCACCATCCACCACCAAGTTCTTTGGGGAAGGAGTAAGCAATGTGTCCCACTGGATTACAGAAACACAGCAGCCACTTAGCTATCTCTTCATATTCACATGCATCTACAGCATCTACTATCCCATATACTATTCTTTCACATTATTTAAATATCTTCATATTCATAAAGATGGATTTAATAGAGTTAAAAGTACTATGAGGCAAAGATTACAGAAACACAGCAGCCACTTAGCTATCTCTTCATATTCACATGCATCTACAGCATCTACTATCCCATATACTATTCTTTCACATCATTTAAATATCTTCATATTCATAAAGATGGATTTAATAGAGTTAAAAGTACTATGAGGCAAAAGAAATTGACTAACACTATAAAACAAAACAATTCCAGGCTAAGTGATAAAATTCACACCCACACACAACTGCAACAAGCATCTGATATTCACTCTTCAATGCCACATGAAAGTAAGACACTTACAGAGTTATTCTGCATCCTCATTTCATAGGCTGCTTGTCTCGGATTACTGGCTACTTGAGAGCCTGGTGAATTTCTTGAACCCAAGGCATGAGGAGTTAATATTCCACTAGGAGTGAAAGCTGGTTGATCTCTCTAACATAAATGGAAATGAAGGTAGAAATTAAACTTAAATCACAACACAGAATACAAGAAGAAAAGAGGGCACTGGAATTGAGTCATCACTGTAACCACTCAACTACTAAACTCACTAAAAGACCAAATGGACTTGCATTAACATTACAGGGTTGCCTACATTTTGACTTGAAGGTAACTCACACCCTGTAAACAATAATCGGTGATACTTAATAACTTTGCCCTAAAAGTACATATAACACTCCTTTCTAATACAGAGGTAATATATTTAAGTCTTATTATGCTAATCCATTGTCTATTTACAATTTCAGGCAAATAAAAATAATATAATGACTAAGGTAGAAAAATAAGTCAAGTTTGACTTATACTTAGAAAATACAACTTTTATTTACCCTTCATCTTGCTAGAATTTAACTCTTTATTTCCAACTAATTAGAGCTATAATGGTACTATAATAGGTGGTAGTCATAGCTGACTGATAAAACAGATATTGACTAAAAGAAAATAACAATCCATAAGGTAGAAACCAAATATGCCCCTCCTAATCTAAGTGGTTTTGAATGTATCTGCAACAAAAATATAACTCTTTTTTTCCCTTCCAGTTTACTAAAATTGCTCAATTCTAATAAATCATAATAAAAGGCCATCCCTAAACTCCATGAATTTGAAAATTCAGTAAAGAAGACAAGAGGAAAAAAAAAGAACTAAAGAAGTTAAATGACTACACAGCATTACTCAATTAAGTAAGAAAACAGGTACCACAGGTATGAAGAACCAGAAGATCAGAGAAAGGATTGCTCAACCTATACTATGAGCAGAACCAACAAGGGAGGCCTTGTGGAAAAGGTAAGCTGAAATCCATTTGGAGGCACCAAATGAAGGCAACGCTCTGAGTCAGCAGGGACATGATGTATTTAGAAGGCAGCAGGGGATAAGCTGGATGGCTGGTACCTGACCAGATCACTGTGTGTTCTGAACAACAAACTAAGATAGAACTGGATTCTGCGGGGATTAAGGAGTCAGTGGTATTTTGGAGCAGAGAAACAACAAAGTTTAGAGTGTTATGTTCTAAGAACCTAACAAAAACACAGAAATAAGATAGAGTGTAGTAAATTTCAAGAGGACACAAAGAGTTGGCTATTTTTATTACAAAAAAATATTTGATTGTTATAAACAATTCAAATAGTTAAGTGCCACCCTCCTCCCACCCATCAGGTATATCTCTTCAGCCTCCAGAGCTTAGAAAGGGCTTCCTGAAAATTAACACCAGTATTCTTTCTCTGGGTAAGAAGGCAGCTGGGTGGATACTTATGTTCCTGACCAACCCCTACTAGATAAGGAATAAAGCTACTGTAATGAACAACATCCTCATAAATTGTAAACTTACACTAATGCCAATCTCAAATTAATTAAAACTTACCTTCATTCTCTTTCTTTTTTCTTTCTGCCGTCTTCTAAAACTGTCCTAAAAGTATAAAATCCATATATTCTGTCAAATAATTACACAAAAAATATCAGAGTTAAACATTACCAGGAATGATTCAGGAGACAATTTATGTTTTAAAGGAAGACACCAGAAATCTAGGTATGTGATTAAACCAGGCAGTGAACTGTATGTTTAAAGTATTGTTTATCAGAACTTTAAACTGGTGGAGAGACCGAATTTAGATTTCAACCTTTTTCAGATAGTTTCTGACATCACTTCAGGAAAGTGCAAGAGCTATGACAAAGGCCCTGTTTCACCCTGGAGCGAACAGGCTGTCAATATGGAAAGATACAAAATAGCTGAATATAGTTAATAACACGGGAATTTTTAAAAAAATCAACAAGACAGTTTAATGAGGCTCTGTTACCTACAAAGGGCTTCACAGTTCCTAACTCTGTAGCATGCAAGGCATAATAGGGAAAAGAGAAAAGTGGGACTCTATGTAAACAATGCCCCCACCCCTGGCTTCCAAAACGGCAATCCAATGGAAGAAAGGAGGGAAATTCAGATGTATGCACTGCTCACTCTGGACCAATTTAACTCACAAGAGAGGGTCCAGTCCACATTAATTCTTCCCATCCACTCATTTTCAAAATGCAGCCACGGTTTCAACTGGACAGGATTTTGGATTGATCTTGCTCCCTTCTAACTCTGGGCCATTCAAAGGTCTTCCATGCCCAAGTATCGCTGATTATCAAGGAACTGAAATGACAGCTTGGGTGGCATGGCTGCTGCTGTGGCTTAAAACAGGGGCCAGCAGGTACTGTCCTAGCAACTGCATTTCTACCCCCCCCCCCTCCAAGTTAGTCCAGTCAAATGCAATATAATATCTTCAGGAGATTTAAAATTGATGCTTTCTGCCACGACAGGGGCTAAACGTTGGATACAGAAGTCTGCTTCTCTGAAGTGGAGCCCAGGTGACTACCTTAAAACCTCCTACAATACGGAAAACACTGATTTCTTTAATCAAGCTTTTGCCCTCATCTTCAAGGAAAAATCTCTTTTTTAGGTCACCAGTGACCTGCAGATTATGGAATCCATTAGTCAGTTTTCAGTCCTTATCTGACCATGACTCTTTCCTCCTTGAATCACACTCTTCCCCTGGCTTCTGGGACTCACCTGGTTCTCCTCCTTCCCTCTTGCTGGTGCCTTTGTTCCTCAACTTCCCAACCTCTTGATGTTGATGTTCCCCTGGGCCCTCTCCACTTCTCTCCTCCCATGAGAGTAATTACCTGGTCTCATGGCTTTAAACACCCTCTAGATGCTGATGACTCTCCAACCAGGACCTCTCCCCACTCCCATCTCCATTTGGGTATCTCAAACTTTACATACTCCAAATGGATTCCCCACCCCCTCCTTTGCACTTCCCACAGTCTACAGGGTTGCTCAGAACATTTTTCACTTGCTTGGACAAACACTGATACATTCTTTTTCTACCATCTGTTCTGCTGGTCTGTTAAATACCTATTTCTAAGGGTGGTAGTCACATAAGCAGAAGACCGCCTGGGTAGACCTTACTGATCTTTAACCTTATTTGTGCTATGAACTCCTGTAGTAATCTGTCAAAAGCCACTTTTGACACAATTCTCAGGAAAATACATACACCCAGAAACCTTCATATTTAATTTCTGAGGGTTTCCCCTGATGCCCAATCATGATGAAGGACATCATATGACTTCAGGGACACCAAAAAGACTGAAAGCTTTAAAATGCCTTCTCCACCAGGTAGCTGGAAACCATATTAATTAAAGCAGAAACACTAAAGTATCTATCAAGTCCCAAACTTTCCCCTCTAATGCCAAGTTATCACCAATATTTAATGGTACAGAATCTGCTAAAGCCACATAAAAGGACTGTCTAACACAAGGTTTTTATACCAAGTAGTACACAGTATGTATAGTTTTTTGTTAAGTGTAAATGGCAGCAAGTCAAGTGAAGCCACGGTAACTGTTGAAGATTTGGTTAATAATGGTTGTTCCGGTACACATTTGATACCCCCAGACAAAGCTAGTTCTGTAATTTAATTTGATAGGTGAAAATTCTTGCCATCACAGAAAAAGATTACCAAGTACTGAATGCTTTTGGAAAGAATACTTATAGTCAACTCACTGTGTTAATAAAATGATGCCCAAAGTTCTAATTGCCACTAGCTACAATACACAAAGTTGAAAGAAAATCTTGTCAGATTCAATGGCACTTTGATCTATTAGGAGATCATGAAGCAATGTAGCAATATTATGCTATTTGCTTCTTATAAAATCAGTTTCTGAAAGGATTTCCTTTACTCTGTTTCTAAGAAGCTACTATCTGATCATTTTGCCCACTGCTGGCCTCCCTTGCCATTTCAAACCCACTCTGCATCCAGGCTGCTGCCTTTCCACTCCAACCATCTCCCCACGGCCTTCCAACTCCTGGCCACAGACTAGGTGCCTGTTCATCTCACTCTGACCCCTCGGGCAGCACCAATGGCTTCTCCTCTCTTTAGGGATTTCCTTCCACCTCTCTAGAACTGGCCCATCTTTCTCCTTAAATGACCATGCTTCCCAAAACTTCTGTTGGGGGCACTTTCACTCCACACAAGATCGCAGAGAATTCAAGTTCACAATTATGCTTCAAGTAACTGCCATCAGCTAACAGTTCTCAAATCCCTTTTCAAAAGACTTCTGTCCTGAACTTTACACATATCCATCCAACTGCTCAACAGACTTTTCTCCCCTCAGGTGTTGTATAGTCCCTCAAATTTAATATCTCCAAAATGAAACTAAGTTTCCACTTTGTCCCCACCCCAACTCACTCCACCCCCAAGTGCTTGCTATCTCAGTAAATGCACCAGCAAACTCCTAACTGCCCAAGCCAGACACCTGAACTTCTCACATAAGCACGCACCCATCATATGTAATCAATTTCAAAGTGCTTTGTTACTTTTTTTTTTTTTTTTTTTTTTAAAGATGACCAGTAAGGGCATCTCAACCCTCAGCTTGGCTTGGTGTTCTCAGCACCACACTCAGCCAGTGAGCAAACCAGCCATCCCTATATAGGATCCGAACCTGTGGCCTTGGTGTTATCAGCCCCGCACTCTACCAAGTGAGCCACGGGCCGGCCTGTGCTTTGTTACGTTTTATTCCCTTCTTTATGTTTCGATTTCTTACTTAGGAGCTGCAGCCTTCCACAGATCCTATATTCTTCCAACCCTCTCCCCTAGGTGATACAATCCAACCCCTTTACTCCTAGAGTACAAGTTCCTAGGAGTTCCAAGGTCTTAACCTGCCTTCCAGAGCATAAGTATTTCCTATAAAACATGGCAGCCACTAGCTCAATCCCAGCATTCTTCTAGCCTTAACCTTCATTTCATATCCCATTGATTAGACAGGTGTTAATGTCCTAATTAAGATTACGAAGAGAGGAAAAAAATTACAATGCAACTCACAGTGTGCAATACATAGTTCTACACGGCAAGCATAACAACCTTTATAAAATAATCAAAGCACTGACTGCTCATGATTACATTAGTGTCCATACACTATAATGATATAACAATGCACTCAAAGAGGTTAAAAGTACAATCACAGGATCATCACAGCCTATTAGGGACAGGAGCAATTTTAGCTACTGCAATAGAAACACTTTACCTCATCATCCTTTCTCTTTTTAAAAATGCTATCCTCAACTTCACCAACTGCTAACATGATCATCTGTACTCTTTGCAGATTGACATAACCACTTTCTGTAAGGTAACCCTGTAAGTGATAAAATACATGTAAAATGATCTTCTTATTAAAGCGAATATATCTGTTTTGAAATTATTAAAGAGTGAACTCACCCCAGTTTTGTGTACCACATTTTTGTATATGTTAACCAAACGGTCGATTGCACCTTCCCTGCCACCAAGAGACAAACATCATGCATTAGAACCAGTAAACAATGTAAAGTCAAGAAGGCTAAAACAGTAGCTTGAAAAACCACACAAATACACATACCTAATCTCTAACGATGGCAAGTGAGGAAGGAAGTCGTTTCCCACAAAGAAGCACATGAAGACCCAGTCATCAATGCTCCTCTCGATATCAAATGTAAATGGTAGGCTAGCCATGGTGAGTTCTCTTTCCAAATACTACAACCAAAAAGAATGCTGCCATTAAAGCTATCAAAAGGTACCCGGCTTTAGATTGCCGATTCCAGTGATTATTGCTACATACCTCACGAAGAACATTAAGCCGAAGGAAGATAAACTCTCCCTCTGCGCAAGGAAGACTATCTGCAAGTTCATCATGCTGCAAGAATGGGAGAGATTAAACAAGTCTACCTTGCTATCTGTTCAACCAAGCAAATCATAAGGCTTTTTCTAAAACAAGATCCATTTTCATATTATACGTAATAAATTTAAAAAAGCTCACCAAACCATTTTAAAATAAAAATTATCCATAAGCCCAATCATACCTAGACCAAGGCTCAGCTAACATTTTCTGTAAAAAGCCAGATTAAATACTTGAGCCTCTGGGGAACACACAGGGTCTGTTACATATTTTTTCATGTTTTATTTTGTTTTTACACTCCTTTAAAAATTTAAAAATTCGGGCCGGCCCGGTGGCGCACTGGAGAGTGCGCCGCCTGGGAGCGCGGCAGCGCTCCCGCCGAGGGTTCGGATCCCATGTGGAAACCGGTTCCCGCTCACTGGTTGAGCGCGGTGCGGGCGCAACACCGAGGGTTGCGATCCCGTTGCCAGTCCCCGGTGCGGGCGCGACACCGGGGGTTGCGATCCCGTTACCGGTCAGTAAAAAAGATTAAAAAAAAAAAAGGAAAAAAAAAAAACGTAAAAATTCTTCTTAGCTCATGGGCCAAATCTGAAGGACTATAGTTTGCTAACACCTGACTTACACCCAACCAATATTAATATTTTGATGTATATGCTTCTAGCCCCTTCTCTGTGAACATACATGCACAGATACATGTAATTGCCTCTGCTGTACTGCGTATCTGAAATCATATAGTACATTACATTCTTATCTGCTTTTTTACTCAACAATATTTCTTAAAGAGGCACCACACTCTTAAAACAGAAACAACTTTAAAGGGGACTGGATATAACCAAGTGAACCCAAAATACAAATAAACTGGAAATAACTTAAAAGTATCAAGAAGCTTAATATATTTGATTTGCAGTTCCTTTCAAGAAGAGTAACCACTTGAAACAAATAACTTCTACAAACAAATCACACACAATGGGCATTATGTAGGAAACCTAAGTCTCACGTAGAGATATAGGCTATGTTAGAAGAAGTGCAAAGTATAAGAATGAGTGTGTGCATGCTTCTGAATAAGGGCTTACTTTAATGTGCACAAAAAGATACATTTCTGTGAAGGGTAACAGAGCAAGCAAGTAAAAAATCTAATCAACCATAATCTTCTCTCTATCCATTTTTAAAATGAGGCAACTTAAATATACTTAGTTCTATTTAATTGTATACTTAAAAATGGTTAGAACCATATATTCTGTGTTATGTATGTTTTACCATGATAATAGAATTTTTTTAAATAATGAGGCAACTACCATCTCAATGTTCTTACCTTTCCCTTCTTTTCTCTTGGTAAACCTTCACAATCCTTAACCTCATGTCCAAACTGATTACAAAGACCACATGGTTTGGGTTTGTTTGGTTTGAATTCTTCTCTAATGATGGTAAAGTTTGGTTCATGTGTAGCAAGGCCAAGCATAATGAGATCA
The DNA here is from genome assembly GCF_000696425.1 of Galeopterus variegatus. Taxonomy (NCBI): domain Eukaryota; kingdom Metazoa; phylum Chordata; class Mammalia; order Dermoptera; family Cynocephalidae; genus Galeopterus; species Galeopterus variegatus. The sequence continues at coordinate 43,689 of NW_007728506.1, forward strand.
GCTGTCAATGGACAACAAGAAAAAAACTGAACAGTGAGTACTTTGAGTATCCTTACCATAACAAAGAACTGTAAGACACCAACACAAGAAAAGACCAACAGAGGTAGTAAAGCCTAAAACTTCTTAGTAGGCCTCAGTCAACAAGAAGTCCTCCAGATGTGTGGACCTACAACACAGACTACCACTCAGGATTAAACACTTGGGAAATTTTCCACTTTAAAGGTATGTGCAGCTATATTAAAAGGCTGAGAAATGTAAAAAAAAAAAAAAACCACAGATGATCATGATCACAAATCAAACAGCAACTCGATACTTCCCTTTCAAATACGAAATTTTCCACTTTAAAGGTATGTGCAGCTATATTAAAAGGCTGAGAAATGTAAAAAAAAAAAACAAACAAACAAAAAACCACAGATGATCATGATCACAAATCAAACAGCAACTCGATACTTCCCTTTCAAATATAAAATAAACAAGGAATTTTATTCAACACTCTATCCCACAGATATGTACAATCGTTTCAACAATTAAAAAAAGGCCATATTAGAATTATCAAGGAACCATGAATAACCCATTACTACATAAAAACCCATCAACTTGCTACGGTTTAATCCAAGAGAAGCAAATCCTGAAGACAAAACTCACCATCTGCTCCACATAAACAGTGATGAGTATTTGGGTCATGGTTAGGCTGGGCTAAAAAGGGGAGAAACATATATTACATATGTATAAATATACTGTACACCAAAAGAATATCACATCCTACCAAGTATTTTCTATTTAATGGCTTATCTTTTTTAATGGATCATATAATCAAACATTTATGAGATTCACCTCTTTGTCTTCTAATGTAATCCATGATTTTATGCTCTCCTTCACCAGGTGCACTAGCATCAGACAAAATAACCTATTAAAAAAAGTTTTTAACACTTTCAGCTCATCCCCAATTTTGTACAGGCACAAAAATCAAAAGAACTAAATATCTTAAGAAAAATTTAGATAATTCTATTAAGATAGTGTTATTAATTCTATTAAGACAGTGTTATTATTAGCTGGAAAATGTTCTGAATAAGGTGTGTGTGTCTATGTTAAACACCAAAACTACTTCACTAATTAATCTACTACATGGAATGAAAAACAAAAAAATATCTGGGTCAGACTTAGCCATTAGAAAAACTGATCAGTTCACAAGTTCCTACTATTTTCACAATTACCCCAGAATACAGCACAAAATCATATAAGCCCTGAGAATAATAATAAAAGACAGCCATGATATACAATTTACCATATCTAATTAATAGGGAAACAAGCTTATAAACCTAAAATTACATAAAAGTTCATTTAAATTTTACTTAAATATTTATGAGAATGTAGCCATTTTTTAAAGGATTTAAAAAACTTTAATCTTACTGTATTTTGATATATAGTAACAGAAACTTCCATTTAAAAATTACCTTCCTATATACAAACCTTAAAAATTATGAATCCGATTTTATGGCTTCATAGTGATATTGAGAGGACAAAATTGGCATTGAGAGAAAATTCAGCTAACTAAAACCTGACCATGCAAGGCACCTCATTTCCAATAATACTGGAAGATTCTCTTTCCTCTGACAGTCAACTAGCTTTTTACAAGGGGAAAAAAATGATAAATAATATCAGATATATCAAAGTACAGCCTCAAGTGATCACCCTAATCTTTCTGAAGCACCAAAATGTGAAACTTACTGTCAAATTTTTCCATCCAGGGTCATTATTTAAGCGATCAGCTATGTAATAGCGAAGACATTTAGCAAGATTATCCATGAACTCAGTTCCCTAAAATGATAAAAGGAAATAAATTAATCTATCATTTAAGAGTTAGCAATAGCTAGCAAAGTATGAGACTACTTACTGGTGTAATACAGTTGCTGTCAAATCTTTCTTTTATTTCTTCTGGAGGAAGAAAGCCACCTAGAGAAAAAAGCAATGTTTTGTTTTCCACATAAAAAGTGAGGTAAATTACTCAATATTAAGCCAGAACAACAACAAAAAAGTTCAAATAAAAAAGAAAGAAAAGTGTTATCACCTGAAGAGCAATGTTCCCTCTTTTGGGAAGAAAATAAGATTACTCACCTCAAATTTAAATTAAGCTTTAACAAGACTATCAAACAATATATGATACACAAAAGATACTACATCATTACGTAAGAAAACAAAAATTATTAAGTTCTTCCCCCTGCAACGGGAGAATACACATACACACACACACACACGCACAGGTTAAGAGGTTTTAATTTTTATAACAGCTCTTATGATATGGGTGCCTGAGAAAAATAAAATTAAAATGTTGAGTTTATCACAGTGATATATAAGAAATAAAATATTCAGCTAGAGATATAAAAACCCTACTTCTTCCTCTATATCATGATTAGCTGCTTCTGAAGAAACAAATATACTTCATAACATCTTCAAAAAGGGACATCTTTAAAATCAAAAACATTCTGTTATAAATACAAGCCGGTTTAGAGTCTTAACTACAAGCTGCAGCTCAAGTAACTATACGTACACTTTCATGCTTCCAGCAAATTAAAATAACAAAATTTGTCAAAATTGCAGGCCTGAGCCGACTACAACTATGGAATCTTTTTTTCAACCGCAAAGTGCAATTATCTTCAGTCAATAAATTGTGGCTTTCCTGATCTGTTATATTGCCTTATGTAGCAGACCACCAAACAAATTACCCTGCTACAACCACGTCCCACCTCACACACACGTGTGCTGGGAGAGAAATAATCCCAGCCAGCATCAGCACTCCCTGACCTTCCTCCTCTCCGAGACTTGGTCAGCTCCCATCTATGTACCCACCAAGAATTTCAAGGTTTGAGGAATGGCAAAGGTGACTGCACCCCACCCCCCAAAATTAAGGAACCCTAGATACAGTACCTGATCCATAAACCTACACTAAAAATGTATGAGTGGCTTGGCAATAGCCTATAAATATGGATCAATCATCTCTGGCTTCCCCAGATAAACCTCTGAGTTTCAAGCAGAAGAAATAAGCAAGCAAACCAAGACTGATTTGAAGAAAATGTCTACAGAACTGTAGATTTCTGATAGCCCCCACGGTGAAAAGAAGTAAGAAGGACTTTTAATGTATTTCTACTTTACAGACATACGAAAGTCAGCTGAAGAGCTGCACTTACCCTAAAAAAGGATTGAAAATCTGCTCTCCATACTAGGATTCCCTCCTTTTATTCCCAAATGTCTCTTTTACTGGAGAGTTGAGAAGTGAGTAAGCTTATTAATAGGAGTAAAGGATTCCAAGAATTATTTTTCCCTGACAGTGAATATACATTTTCCTTGGATATTCTGGTATCCTCATTAAACTAAAACTTCACTATTTAGGAGAAAAAGTTGCCACTTCTCCCCCTTCTGCATACATCTAAAAAGTCCAACTTCAAGATGCATATTCTTTACCTTTTGCCAATATTTCTTCCCTGACTCGTTGCTTCTCGACTGCTGCTTCCATTCCTTCTTTAGATGCTCTGAATCGCCTTGAACGCTGCTGGTTCATTTTAGCACGTGGTGCCTGAAAATGTGTACTTCATATTCACATAATACTATTCAAAATATTCACAAATAAATCTGTACATCATTTTGAATCAATCATTCTTATAAAATAGTACACTAAAATGGAAGAAAAGTAAGTAATATGTCTAATAATCCCTTCATGATAGACATAGATCCTGAATACTTAAATTTGGACCAAGAATCTAAAAGCTGAGATTGATCAGGTGAGTGAGTGACACGTCAAAAGGACTAACAGCCTATGAAGCCACAGAAATTCATACAACAAGGCCCATGACCTAATGCCAGTACTCCTGGATTAAGGTGCTTCAAGGCACCCAAGAAGGAAAGTTTAATTTACTGAAACACCCAGTCATCAGCATGCAATGAGTAAGTTACTACAGATTCAGAAGACCTCCCGTATGTCCAAAACTAAAAGTAAAGATGATCTCCAAATAGGATTCACAATGTCCCATAAAAGCAGCAGAAAACTACTTCCTGACCTGGAGGACATTGATGCACTTTTTGTATCTCCCACCATAAAGTTCATAATTATCACAACAGTTAGAAAGGGAACATTATTTTAAATCACTCTAACTGAAATGTACTTTAAATCACTGGATAAGTCAGAATGAAGTGAACTGGACTGTAAAATTTTGGAAGTTACTAAACTGAATTTTGGAATTGGAAGAAACTCTGGAATAACCTGTCTACATCTAAATATGTTATCTTATGTTCTCTTTAAATAGTTACCTTTCCTGTAAAATGAGGTCATCTAATCTCGCCCCCTCAAGTACCAAGTTCTATGATCTACAGTTACACTTTAACAAAAAAGTGTGTGTATACATGTGCATATATATATGTATACACACACACACACACACACATATACATACACACACACATATACCTGATCTAGCAGTAGGGGCACACTGGAATAAAGCTAAATATTTTCTAAGTGTGTGTATACATGTGCATATATATATGTATACACACACACACACATATACCTGATCTAGCAGTAGGGGCACACTGGAATAAAGCTAAATATTTTCTTCAAGAAATTTAGCTGAATGTAAACTGGAATATGCTCTAAACGAGACACATTCCTGTTCTCTTTGTTCTTTACTCCACTGTAACTGCAAACTTAACAAGTTTTCAGGTAGCTAAGATTTTCCACTGAATTACAAGAATCTCACGGAAAAGCTAATCTTCTTGGATTCAAAGTTCCCAGATTTTCAAAATCATTCCATTAGCCACGAAGATGTACTAAATCTTAAAAAAGAGAGAGAGAGAGAGAATCTACTTGCATATGACTAAATAAATTTAGGAGTATGACTTACTTTAGCTTTCCTTTGACATAAAGTTTGCTGGTCATTTATAAGCTAAGCTACTTGGTATTATGGTAAAAGGTCAGTAAGTTACTACCCTCTGAAATCACTTTGATGACTACTCACTGCCTATAGGATATAACTGAAAGTCCTGACTATGGCACGTAAGGCCTTCTCAAGCTGTCACTCTACTTCCCTTTTCAATCCAAGCCACCGGTAGTTGCCCAAACGTGTCAGTGTGGTCACAGGCATGGCAAGTGTACTTACCTGGCACATTTGAGAAATCTGGAAGGTCTTCCCTTCCCTATACCTGTCTCATCCACCCCCTGCCACTGCCCACCAATGTCCAATTATTCTTCATCCTTAAAGAAATGGAACGAAAGTCACCTTCTCTCTATTTCCTAACTCCCTTGGTAGCTCTGACTTCCTTGTCCCTCAACAGCCTCCATGTGTTATCTAGTGCCTATAAAGCCTCTAAGTAACTAAACCCACTCATTTATCTATGTCTCCCTCCCTTTGATGGTAAGCTCTTCCACAGCAAGGGCAGTTGCCAACACCCCCAGCACTTCATAGTACCTGACACAAAATAGGCACTAAAAAATGATTGAATGAATGACTGAAGGATGAGGCTTTCTTTCTCAAATTCACCATCAACATTTTCCAGCATTTAGCTGACTTTAATTCTGGACACTGGGAACACAGAAAAAACAAAAATGGGGGTTTCTTAGTCAATTTTTTTAGCACTTACCACTCCATCTATTGCCATGTAGAGAAGTCGTCTTGGTCTTACAATACTGAAAAGTCTATCAATGTATTCAAAAATTGCAACCATCATTTCATCTTCATTTTTTGGTGCTGGTCTATAATGACAAGCAAACAATGTAACACAATATAGTATTTCCTCTGTGACCTGTGATATCGGTGAAAAAAAAATTACGTACTTGTCTTCAGGATGAGTACAGGGGTGAATGATTCCATTCATATCCAAATACAGATTATCAAACTCCACATCATTTGGATTAGGTTTACTGGCATCAACTGGAACCTTTACACCACCGCATTCTTTTGGCTATGAGGAAGTGATAATTAATAGTAGTTTGATTGTTCAGGTTGAAAAATGACAGCTCCTAGGCTCAGTATAAACCTGTTTCATTTCTAAACTGGAAATAAACATTTGAAGTAACTTTTAAATTACAAAATAAGAAATTATTTTCTTCCTTAAAGCAAAATGAAGTAGATCTTTCATCCGCAGAAAGTGGATGACTTCTAATGCGACAAGTTAATTTTGTCAGTGTTGGGGATGTTTATCAAATTCCCAAATCATTCAACTGTCCAAGTGAGGGATCATGTGAGTCATCTGAGAATTCATTTCCCTCACCACTCACATCAATAAGTCCTGTCAGTTTAAACTAAAAAATGTCTCTCCACTTCATCTCCTTTCATTCCCACTATCAGGAATAACATCAGGTTATCGTGTCTCATCTAAAAAGTTACAACAACCTTTGTACAGACCACCTCTAGACTCTCCCATCCCCAGCCCACCCTCTACACCATCAGAGTTCTCTCTCTAAACCCAAATGTGTCTGAGTCTTAATCTTGCCTAATTTTTCCAATGATTCCCACAGCAGGTGTGACCAATGAGCTTGGACCCTTATTACTGGTCTCTTGTTGCCACAATATTACTGAGGCCCACTCGATCTCTTATAAGTTCCTGGAAAAGTACTTTCATCACTCAATGACTTTGCATAATCCTTTTCCTTGCAAAATACCTTCTTCCTTCCTGCCAACACCCACTTCCTGAAATCTTATTAATATTCTAGGGTCTAGACTCAGATCAAATATAACTCACTTTATAACACTTTGTGCATACCTCCCAAGAAATTCACTGCTCCTCCTTCTGCATTTCTTTAGAATCTTGCCTAATCACTTGTAACATTTCCATAGTATTATAATTAATTTGTCACCCTAACCCAACTACACTGTGAGTTCTTCAAAAGGTAAGGGCTTACTCATTCCTAGAGATATTCAATTCTATTTTTATAAATAATATTACCTTTGTCTTTTTCTTCCAGAGCTACAGCAAAAGTATAAAAATATGACATGGGGGGGCCGGCCCGGTGGCGCACTGGATAATGCGCCGCTTGGGAAGCGCGGCGGCGCTCCCGCAGCCCGGTGGCGCACTGGATAATGCGCCGCTTGGGAAGCGCGGCGGCGCTCCCGCCCAAGGGTTCGGATCCCACATAGAGACTGGTTCCCGCTCACTGGCTGAGCGAGGCGTGGGAGCAACACCGAGGGTTGCGATCCCGTTGCCGGTCCCCGGTCCGGTACGGAGGCAACACTGAGGGTTGCTATCCGTTGCCGGACACGGAAAAAGACAAAAAAAGACAAAAAAAAAAATATATATATATATATATATATGACATGGGATTTTTACTGTTAATAGTAAAAGTCACTTAAAAATAAGTTCCCTAAATACATACAAAGCATCGCTTGCAACAGCAAAAAACTGTTAACAATTTAAAAGCCCATCATGTACATGCAACATCATGGATTAACCTCAAAAACATGCTAAGTGAACGAAACCAGTCACAAAAGACCACATACTGTACAATCCGACTTACAGTCATGCGCTGCATAACATTTCAGTCAACAATGGACCACATGTATGATAGTGGTTGAAGCAGTAGGCTAGGTGTGTAGTAGGCTATACCACTCAGGTTTGTGTAAGTACACTCTGATGTTCACACAACATCACCTAATGATGCACTTCTTAGAATATGCCCCTGTTAAGCAACACATGACCGTATATGAAAATTCCAGGACAGAAAAATCTATACGGACAGAAAGTAAATTAAGGGCTGCTTCAAGCTGAGGATGGGAGAAAAATGAGGGACATGGGAAGTTACCGCTAATGGGTACAATATTGCTTTCGAGAGTGATAAAAATGCTCTAAAACTAGATAATGGTCATGGTTACACAATTCTATAAATACACTAAAAACTACTAAATTGTACACTTAAAGCAGGTGAATTTCATATATATGAACCACATCTCAATAAAGCTGTTAAAAAAGAAATTTTTTAAAAAAAAATCAAAGGTCAACTTAATTGGGGGGAAATTATTAGATAATAATTAGGGGGAAAATTTGCAGCCACAAACACCACACACAAGGGTACTTCAAAAAGTTCATGGCAAGATTTATATTATCTTTTAATTCTATTTTTCCAGGAACTTTTTGAAGGAGCCTCACACATGAACAGGTATGGCTGTGTTCCAATAAAACTTCATTCACAAAAACAGATGGTCACTAGCAAGCTAACCCTGCCCCAGTGCCTAGCACAGTACTAGGCATATTGCAGCTTTTCAATGAACATTAGGGTAGCTGCAAGAGAATTTCTACTTCTTCTACCTAGAAAAAAATATATGGGGAAGGTGGCATAGGTGATTCCTAATTTTGAGAAAAGAGCTCTCGGCATTCCCAATAAAAAAAAACTAAACATGTTTTACCCTCAAGAGTACTGCAGACACATTCAACACATTTATTATGTAAACTTCAAAAGAAGATTTTGATGCTCAATAGAGGAACTCATTCCTCGGCATTCCCAATAAAAAAAAACTAAACATGTTTTACCCTCAAGAGTACTGCAGACACATTGAACACATTTATTATGTAAACTTCAAAAGAAGATTTTGATGCTCAATAGAGGAACTCATTCCTCAAGTGCCTTATCAAATATAATACCAATGCGTCTCCTGTTGGGTTAAAGAGAGATGCTTAATCAATCAAACAGCATCTAAAGTAAGAGCCTCTCTGAACACTAAAACCAATTTATTTCAAATGATAACTTTTCACTGTATTTTCGGTTCCCCAGATGACAGACTGAACACACACTGCAGTCTTCCCTTTCTATCCCAAGACCATATGAAAGACGAAACAAACGATTCAGTCGCATAACTATGGTGGTAAACCAGAAGCAGAACGTTCTGTGGCAGAGAAATCATGAGAGATGCCTGAAACACAAGTAACCAGTAGCTCTGACTGGAGGTGCAGTGTAGCACCTACAACACGAGAGAGGAGACAGATTGACAAAGGCAGGTGAGCACAACAGCGCTCCAGGCCCAGAGAGGGGGCTCGAGGGACAGCTTCTGCATGATATATCAGCACCAGTCACAGGAATAGCCAGGTGGATCCACCCCTGTCCTCTCCTCCTCTCTTACCCCCTCAGACCCCACGTGGGCCTGGCAACTTGAGACAGGCATTCCCAGAGAGTACAGGAGCTTGGCTTAGGACAGTGCAGTACCCTGGCTGATTAGCAATTCCCAGGGGGAACACCAAGGACCCCTACCCAGAAGACTGGCAGTTAAGGTAGCTCTGCCTATCAGGAAAACCATTCCTCCTCTAGTTCATGAAAAAGAGGACGGGATACATTTACACCAAATTGGCAGTTGGGGTATAATTCTATTTGTGCCTGAAGACACCAAGAAATCAAGATAAAGAAGGTATTTTAAAAAGTAAAGATAATACAAATATACAAACAGTGATGTCTGATGGATTTTGGACTTGACCGGTGCCATTGTGCATACAATAAGCACAAAATAGCTTCTGGCCTTGCCTTCCACTCCAACATCAAGCTCCTTTCCCCTGCCCTTTACAAGAAGCCTCCTGACTTAAACAGAAACACTTTTGCTTCTGCAAGGGACCAGTTCTCCACCCCAATCCACATTAGCATAACACCCCTCCCTGATGGTATCAGCCAGCCCTTGGCCCCCTATATAAGCTCTCCCACCCCCACACCTGCTGCTGCCTTCCATCTTTAGGGCAGCCCTGGGCTGTTCCCCACTTTCAGCACAGCCGGCAGATTCTTTTCCTTTAGTAAAGCTTGAATGGTACCGGAGTCTCAGCTCACTTTCTTTCATTATGGTGCCGAAACCCAGGTAGGGTCTTGGCTGGACCGTTGGACAATCCCCTCTCTTGGGTTGACTGGCTCCTGGCCGCCCTTCCCGGACCGGCTGAAACTGGGTGCGTTCAGGACTCTCTACTTTTGCCGTTTCGCACCAACACATCCAACATCGGTCTCAATTCAGGGTGAGTCAGTGGGTCTGTCCTGCCCACTTCTACGAGTTCCCCAGAATACTCTCTACAACTCCCATCTCTACGAAGCCCAGGCGCCTGGCCGAGGGAACTTTTCTCGTGGCCCCCAGCTATTGAAGGACGCTTCATTAGCTGGTTGTGGCTTTTTTCTCAAAAAGAAGATGCATACCAAGGAGGACACTCTTTGGCGGCATTCTTCTCTGACCAGGACTGCCCGTTTCCTTTCTCGCCCTCTAAATGGGATCCTCACAATCCAAACCTCCACGTCTCGTTTTCTACTGTACTCCACGCTCTATGCCTCTGGGCCGCCTCCTGACCAATTCCTCGACCTCCAGGGAGATATTAAAACTCGAACACCTCGTTACAATGGATCCCAGTGACCACAAGATGGCACTCTCGATTTAGATACTCACTGAAACGGCAAGACAGAGAGATTTCCTTGTTCAGGCCTTCTATCTCTGAACACATTCTTCTGTCAAAACTGTTCTATGTCTCCAATTCTCCTAGCTCATGCTCGACCTCCCCTTCCAGACTCAGATCAATTTTCTGATCTGTCAGATTACTCTGCTACCCATATGGGCCACCCCGACTACCTCCTTACACTCCAAATCCTTCACCAGCCCCTCCGCCATTTCCCTCTCCTCCCCACCCCTGGTCTCAAGATGCTCGTCCTCGGCCACTCAACCACTCTCCTTCTCCCCCTTCGTCAGGTAACAACCCCACCTCAGTTTCGGCTTTTTATTACCTTTCTGTCAAGTGGCTGAGATGGAAGGAATTGTCGGAGTCCATGTACAGGGAGCAGGTCTGGATGGCGGCTCAGGTACATGCTCAAAATAATAGGCGGCCTGTGGGAGCCATTACTGTTCCTAGCATGGACCCAAACTGGGACTACCAGGCTGCCCACAGGGATCGGGATCTCCGGGATAACATGATCACACACTTGATTTATGGCCTCCAAAAGACTACTCACACGTCAGTCAATTATGACAATCTCAGAGAAATCACAGAGATCTACTGAAAATCCCAACAAGTTCCTAACCTGCCTCTCTGAGGCCCTACATAAATATACATTTATAGACCTAAACCCCCCTGCAGGCATGGCCCTCTTACACTCTCATTTCATTACCCAATCAGCCCCTGATATTTGAAAAAACTATAAAGGAGATCAGGCCAAATACCAGCTCCTGGCTAATGCCATCCATGGCTCACATACTCCATAGCCGGCTGCCTTAAGAGGGAAGCCACCCGGAAACTGTTTCAAACGTGGTCAACCGAGCCACTGGGCATGAGCATGTCCCAATCCATGGCTCCCTCTGGGGCCCTGTCCTCACTGCAAACAGGCAGGTCACTGGGGGGCTGACTGTGCCACTTGCAGAGAGGGAGTGGCCCAGTCCCCAACCTACAGCCTTTGACTTCACAGCCATCCCTACCAGAGCTTCTCGGCTTTGCCCAGGAGGAGGACTGATGATGCCCAGGGTCTGAGGCCCCCATGGAGATCACCACGCATAAACCCAGGGTAATTCGCCTCATAGCGGGTAAGCCGATCTCTTTTGTCATCAATACAGGGGCCGTTTACTCTACCCTTCCTGAATATGCAGGACCAACAACCCCATCCTCTATCACAATAGTAGGGATCAGAATACCACCCACGGATCACTAAACCCATTACTGCAACCTACATCACACCCAATCCACACACAAATTCTTAATAATGCCTCAATGCCCAACCCCCTTACTGGGATGGAGCATTTTTTTCAAATTCAAAGCTATTCTTACCCTAAACACTTTAACTCCAGCTACAATACTCTTGCTACAGGCCGCACCCAGACCTGGCCCCTGAGGCTTCCACCTTCCCCTCCCCCAGACAAGGTTAATCCCTAGTATGGGATGCTACACACCATTCCCCATCCTTGTTAAATTGCAGAACTCCTCCTTGTTCCCTGATGCCCCACAGTACTACATCACTAACAAACACCTAACAGGGTTAAAGCCCCTTATAAACAAACTCCTTTCTTCTCATCTCTCACAGCCTACCCACTCGCCTCTTAATACACCCATCCTTCTGGTTATAAAGCCTAATGGCTCATACCATTTAGTACAGGACTAATCTTGACACATGCTGTTCCCAACAACTCACTTGGACAGTACTACCTCAGGGGTTTCAGGATAGCCCCCACTTTCTGGCCAGGCCTTAGCTCAAGACTAATCTGAACTTCCCCCAATCTCTAGCATTTTAATACAATATGTGGATGACCTCCTCCTTTGCATCCCCTCCTATGAGGATTTACAGGCCCACACTGTTGCTCTCCTTAATTTCCTGGCCTCCAGGGGATATTGAGTGTCCCCAGCAAGGCCCAAATTTCTTTTCCTTCAGTCACTTACTTGGGAGTCCACCTCACCCCCAACACCAGGGAAATAATGGTGGATCACAAGAGTCTAATTTCTTAACTCCCTACTCCTACCACAAAGGGTGAAATCCTTTCTTGGGGCTTGCAGGGTATCTTCGCCTATGGATTCCTAACTTCAGCGTGCTAGCAAAGCCACTTTATGGAGCAGCCAAAGGGGATCCTGCCATTCCTTCAGATCCCACAAAGCCCATTCATTCTCCCTTCCAGTGATTAAAAGCCGCTCTCCTTGCAGCCCCAGCTCTATCTATCCCAAATCTATCTCATCCTTTTATTCTATACGTCACCGAAACCCAAGGATTGGCAGTCAGGGTTTTGGGACAAAAGGTAGGAGATATTTTCTCCCCAGTTACATACCTGTCTAAACAGCTAGACACCACAGCTCAAGAATGGGCCCCTGTTTATGGGCCTTGGCGGCAGCCACCCTTTTAACCTAAAAAAGCTCTAAACTAACTTTTAAACGACAAACAGTCAAGACCTTCTCAGCCATAAGACCAAGTCAATTCTCTCCCTTTCCCACCTACAACTTATTCACTTTAACTTCATTGAAAACTCCCAGTTCTCCTTAAACCTCGCTCTCCCTTATATCCAGCCACTCTCATCCCAAAACACTCATGACCCTTAGAACACACTTGCATGGAGGCTTTAGACCTCTTTCTCAATCCCTTTCCACACATCTCCCCACATCCCATTACTTGGTTCATAGATGGGAGTGCCACCTCCATGCCCGCCCCCTCGGGCAGGTTATACCATAGTAAATCTAACACAAACTATTGAGGCTGCCCCACTCCCCTCTAACACCACTTCCCAACAGGCAGAACTCATTGCCCTCACCCACGCTCTCACACTAACAAGTAACAAATAAGTCAATATATACACTGACTCTGAGTATGCTCATCACATCCTACACTCCTGCACAGCCATATGGAAGGAGAGAAGATACATGACCACTCAGGGAGGGCCCATAAAAAGTGGACATTTTATCAAGATACTTCTTAAGGCTGCACAGCTCCCAAAGGAGGTTGGCATTATACACTGCAGAGGACACCAAACCTCCAACGACCCCATAGCCCAGGGAAAAAAACTGGTAGATCTAACCACAAAACAGCCTGCTCAATCACCAGGCCCCCCTACTCTTCCTCTCCTGCTCAAGTCCTTCTCATGGCTCCTACGCCCTTTTCCCAGTACACACCTCAAGAAATACAACACCTCCAAAAGTTGGGGACACAGAGGAAGGACAACTGGTATACTCTCTCCGGTTGCTATGTCCTCCCTACCACACAAGCTGAGCAAATCCTTTTAGATTTCCATAATTCGGTTCATATAGGCTATGAACCCCTACTATGCCTTCTTCAGCCCTTATATTACTCTCCCCACATGGCCAAGTTACTAAACAATCCACTCAAAACTGCCCTTTGTGTACTCATTGCTTAAATTCTTTCCCACCCGCCAGGCCAGAGGATACACCCCTGGCCAGGATTGGCAAATTGACTTTACTCACATGCCTCCCCACAAAACGACACACTATTTTCTAACCCTAGTAGATACCTTTTCAAGTTGAATTGAGGCTTTTCCCTGCACTTCAGAGGATGCTACAGCAGTAACGCATGCTCTCACCTCAGAAATCATCCCTTGTTTTGACCTACCCACCAGTCACTCACTGGCCTATGGGCTGCTCCCCTCCCCCCCACCGCAAGCCCACAGGCCTCAGCCCCCTCCAACTTATATACGGTAGGCTTTTCACTCTCACACCTCTCCCTTCCAGTTCATCGCCTTTAGGCCAGTATCTCCCTACTCTTTCGCTCATTAGGGATTTTCTTAGGGAACAGGCCAACCTTCTATTACCTCATCTTTTCCCCACCAGCCCCTCAGATTTAAAACTGAGCCTGGGATAGCAAGTGTATATTAAAACCTGAATCCCAAAGCCTCTCTCACCATGTTGGGAAGGGCCTTATCGCTCTCACCATGTTGGGAAGGGCCCTATACAGTACTTCTCACCACCCCCACAGCAGTAAAAGTACTAGGAAAGACCCCTTGGTACCACTTATCCTTGGTAAAACAAGCACCTGAGACTTTACCCAAAGAATCTGTTTGCTCTCACCATGTTGGGAAGGGCCCTATACAGTACTTCTCACCACCCCCACAGCAGTAAAAGTACTAGGAAAGGCCCCTTGGTACCACTTATCCTTGGTAAAACAAGCACCTGAGACTTTACCCAAAGAATCTGTTAACACCAAGCCAGAGGGGTCCCTCTACTCAACCCCCAACCCAACATCTCCTCACACTTCATCCATTTTAGGATCCACAAAACTGAAAATCTCCAGGACCTCCACTCTTCCCCCAATCCCAAAAGAAGGATGATCTTTTCCCCAGCAATTATCCTCTCACTCTTACCGGCCCACTTCACGTCCGTTGCACTACTCCAAGACTGGTCCTGACCTGCTATCGCGGGTTTGCCATCATGCGACATGGTAAGTATATACTACCCCAAGTCCCTAACCTTTATTATACTATCTGTTCTAGTACTTGCTACAGGATTAGCCAGTGCTGCCCCCAAAGATTGTAACATTATAGGAAGATTTCTTCTGGCATTCCTTTACCTCCTATCAGTAAGATGCTTCTTAGCAATTTCACTGTGGCGATGTGCCCTTTAAATTCTTTTAGGGGCCGGCCCGGTGGCGCACTGGATAGTGCGCCACTTGGGAAGCGCGGTGGCGCTCCCGCCCGAGGGTTCGGATCCCACATACAGACCGGTTCCCGCTCACTGACTGAGCGAG